>NW_022589712.1:3681628-3765640 GCF_004348235.1 Phoca vitulina | reverse complement strand
AAGATTTTATTTATTTATTTGAGAGAGAGAGAATGAGAGACAGAGAGCATGAGAGGGAGGAGGGTCAGAGGGAGAAGCAGACTCCCCGCCGAGCAGGGAGCCCGATGCGGGACTCGATCCTGGGACTCCAGGATCATGACCTGAGCTGAAGGCAGTCGCTTAACCAACTGAGCCACCCAGGCGCCCTCTTTTTTCTCTTCTTTTAAATAAATTTCTCTTTAACAGTCATAGACATTCTCTCTCTGAAATTAGTTTTTGTTTTCTTGTTTATTCATCCCACTAGAATGTTAGCTCCTTGAGAACCGGGATACATGCCTGGCATACAATGATCCCGTAGTACATATTTGTTGAATAAACAAATGTTAATTGAACCCCTAAAGCTGCATAAAAATTAGTGTCTGCTCTTGTGAACATTTTTGTTACTAATTTGATGCTCATGAATTATTCAAAATCTTGCATCCATGGCAATTTCTTACTTTGCCATAATCCCCAACATCTTTCATTTTAAAGCAAGCTTTATTGCTGAGCAAGATTTTATTAATGTGGTCCCAACAGTTCAGTCCTGAGTGTGTGCTGGAGGTATGGAGACCTTCCAGTCATGGGTTCTTAGAAGGAGACATTCTAAGCCTTGGGCTCTTAACCTGGAATTGCTAGATGCTTTGCAAGGAGTTATGAACTGCGTGAGGAAGATGGGATGATCTTTCTGCTCTGTTATTTTGAAAATGTCTTTGTGGAAAAAACTTTTTCAGAATCAAATTATATTGTCAGGATATTCTTTAAATCAAAATTAAGTACTTACAAATCTTTAAAGCTGTGCATATATTTGTACTTTTACTTTTGTGATGACTTTTGATAGTTCTTTGAATATGAAATGGGATTTCAGGAATGAACCCAAATATAATTAGAACATAAGGGAATTTATACTATGATGTCTGATTTGAAGTTCGGTGGCTGCTTATCATGTTCTTCTTTACTCTGTGTTTGGCTTTGTGGCTTTATTACTCTATGTTCCGAGAATGTGTTTTGAACAATTTCTACTTTTTAAATTGATCAATCATTTCCTTAAGTTTAACATACATTTTTTGCTACATCTTCCATGGACAAGTTTAATTTCAGTGCTTGTTCCATAGGATAAGAGAAGTTCAAGATTTTGAACTTGAAGATATTGATACTGTGCATCCAAAGAAAAGACACAGTGACCAGAAGTGACAGAAATTGGTGATTTCTGGGAGGACTTCACTGTGCCTCTGTCCCGTAAGACTGTCCACTCACTTCGCCTTGTGGGCTTTGCAGGTATTCTAATATTCCTAAATAGAGCATATCTGTCTTCTCATTATGGAAAATATTTATTTCCCATGAAAATTAATACATACAATTGGCCGTTGAACAACATGAGTTTGAACTGAACAGGTCCATGTATACATGGATTTTTTGGACAAATATACTACAGTGCTATAAATGTATTTTCTCTTATGATTTCTTAATATTTTCTGATCTCTAATTTATTTTAAGACTATCATATATATATTAACATACAAAATGTGTTAATCTGTTTAAGTTATTAGTAAGGTTTTTTCTGGTCAACAGTAGGCTATTTGTAGCTAAGTTTTGGGGAGTCAAAAGTTACACACAGATTTTCAGCTGTGGTGGGGGGGCAGGTCAGCACCCCTAAGCCCCCTGTTGTTCAAGGGTCAACTGTACTTCCAGCTCCTGGGAGCTGGCGTGGCTCCATTCAGCCTCCTCCAGCCATTCCTGCATTCTGCAGGAGCTGTGGAGCTTGTCTAAAGACAGCTGTCTTCTTACAAAAATGCACTCTTAAGATTCAATCCCCAAATATTTATCAAACATGTAATACGTGCCAGACACTGAATAAATGCCTCAGTTGGCCCAATCAGACTAAAGGGAAGGACTTCTGTTTCATGGCTTTGAGAGAACCACAAGCATAGGGACTGGCCCTAGTGGGTACAATCATCAGGGGAGTCAACCTGAAATCAGCTGACCTTGAAGCCTGCTTTATACCTAGGGACTCCTGCATATGTGAGAGTTAATTCCCCTATTTATTAAGCCAATTTTACAGGGTAAAACTAAAAACACTTCAAAAAAGCATGAAGGAAAGGTAACAAGATGTTACTAGGATATTACTTTCATACCACTAAATTAACACACTGTTACTTAAAAGTTCCAGAAAGCTCTTCTATTCCTACCAAGAAATTCCTTTGTTTAGGATTTAAGTCCTCACAGTTTGGTTCTGCTCTATTTTTCCAACTGGAATATGCAACACAGGGGGACTCCCTTCCCACTCTATAAGACTGGTCTTTCTAGAGCCTCAAACATGTTTTGCTAACTCTTACCTCAAAATCTTTATATCTTCAAACAACAATTATTGAGTACCTACTAAGTGCCTGGCACTATTCTAGGTGCCTACAATATATCTCGAACAAAAGGAAAAAACAATAATCCCTGTGCTCATGAAGCTTTATTCTAAACATAAACATGATAAAACTTTATTCTAACCATAAACATGATAAAACACTAAATTGTACAGCAAGTTCCCAGTGTAAGTGCCTTAAGTGGGATACAAAGTGGCGCAGGTTAGGGAATCTCAGAGAGCGGTGGGAGAAGGGGTGGTCAGAACGGGCCTAGTCCAGGTGGTGAGCTGTGAAAGCAGCTCCCTGAGGGAAGCGCATTCCAGGCAGAAGGATTAGCCTGAGTAAAGACCCTGAGACTTGAGTGTCCCTGCTGTTTCTTGCCAAAGTTGAATCCTCCTCCTTTTCAGGAATTAGCTCAGCTTGCATTTTGCCCATGAGGCCCTCTCAAAGGCACCTGGTGCGCATCCTTTCCTTAGAAGTCTCATATACTGCTCTCCTGTTGGGAAAGCAGAGTGCTATAGAAAAACGGTAAGTGTGGAGTCCAAACAGATCTATTTTCAAATCTCAGCTTCACTGACAAGCCGTAACTGGGTTCCTTGACCTTTCCAGACTTGGAAATATCAGACTTAACAAGAGAAGGTCAGGTCAGACGGTATTAGGAGTAAATGGGATAATGTATATAAAGTTCTTGCACACAGTGAGCTGTCAGCAAACTGTAGTTTTGTTTCTCCCCATTCAATCTGGCATGAATTACATTCTGCCTTCTGTTGATAGCTACATACATGCGGGTGACTTAACTTCCTGACTCAATAGAAGTTCTTGAAGACAAGAGATAACACATCTAATATTTCTTTTCCATTACTGAACAAAAAGGCATTCCAAAAAGATTCTTGAATGATTATGATACAGACAAGGATGCTTTTGCATGCAGAGTATTTTTCTTCAGACGTCAACAGAGTGGTAAAACACTAGAAGACTGTCACTTTTGCCAGTGGTCTAAAACTTCTTAGTGTAACTCGTAAGGATAGCGATCACTTTGTTTTGTTCTCTCTCTTAATTTTTTAACATTAAAACCAGGCACTAATGGAAGAACAGAAGCCATGTAATCAAGAACTTAAGCACCAGGTTAGTTGGTTTGTGCCAACTAATGGGGAAAAATGAAATAAACTATAAATTGCTAGGTAACTGAAAGGTATAAAGAACTATATACTTGTGATATTCCTGGTCAGAAAAAAAAGGGGGAGAGGATATATATACAAGTTCACAAGCTACATCATAAAACAGGTAAAGCTGTTATTTTTTTCCCTGAAGGACTATTATGATTTTTAATAACTTGGAGAATCATGTTTTCTAGCATATGCTATTGTAGTCTATTCTTTTGTACTTAATTCTATATAAACAGAATAAGACCATTCCTAGAGTTAGTCCATGAACCTTTCCAATTCTATAATGAAAAGTGATGGCTTAAAATGGCATAGTGAGAACTACAGGTGTTTTCCTATACATATAAAATGTAATAATTTACAAAGTAGTTTCCTTATATTTTGTAGGTATGAGGATTAAGAATATATATGGTAGATAAGTGCTGTATATATAATATGATATAGTTTCTCTCTTGTAGCTAAGAGAAAATTATATGTATATGTGTGTATATATATATATATATATATATATATATATATATATGTTGGATTTCACTTATCAAGGCCACAGAAGCAAAGCTGAAAAAAGGTATCATGATGCGATCACCATGTTTTTTCTTCTTTTGTACATATTGTAGAAATTATTAGTTATCTCTAAGGGGCCTAGAACTGTGTTGAGTCTATGACTGAACTCTATGTGTCCTGATCATTATCTGGATTGGCATCATGCCTGTGAGCAAAGGTAACTAACTTTAAAGTTCACCATGAGAAAAACCTGAGCAAACCCATGCCAGACAGGCTTATACATAGAAACATTTTAAGTTGATTTTGATTTATCAGTTGATACTATATGAGCTGTTAAAATATGTGAACGATTCTATCACCCTGACAGGAGAAACTGGAGTTATTAACTTTAAACTCTGTTAACATTTGGGAAATTATGCAGTCTTAACATGGAAAATTCTGTATTTAATAATGCCTTTCAAAATTCATAGTTGCAAGAGGCTATTTGGAAACTGCTAAGAAATTTTAGGAATCATAAATAAAAAAATATTGAGCTTTCCTAAAACTCTTACAGTGTTTATGCATTTTAGGAATGCTCTTTATTACGTTGCTTCAATACTGAGGATGTGGGAAAATGAGAAATCCAAAGCTTACCTGTCTTATTTATAAAAATGATAAAGAAGGACTTAGTATCAAAGTCTGAATAGTCTGGGAGTCTTCTGAGGATGGAAATTGTCCCAAATGTACTGTTCATCTCCCGATTCCCAACATTCTCTGGAGTACATGAGATTCCATGAGATTTGACTAATCACACACTACTATGTCAGCAGAGCTCTTAACTGAAAACTGGAAACAGTAAAGATCCTGGCACTAAATAAATTATAAACCTTAAGAACTCAGAAAAAGGTTTAAATTTTACTGACTCAATCATATTTTGAATTTCAATAACAATATTAATAAGTAAGTTGGAAATGTGTTGCCAAAGTTTTTAGTTGTCTGCAAAACTTCACTTTTAAAACTGTGGTTAAGTTACTCTTGGGTCTGCTGTAGCCTACTTGCTACTAACTTCATTTTCACATCTTTGGACTTCTCAATAGCTGTTCAAAGGAAAAAATAATGTAAGGACTTTATTATGTTTCTACCAAGTTGCTTCACGTTCCCTCCACCCACCCTGCAGAACGTCAAGCATGCAGTAGATGGAGGGAGTTTAGAATTCTGCCTTTCTTTTTAGTTTGCATGTACAAGGAAAACAGCAAGACTTTTAAAGAGTCTCACTTTATTAAAAAAAAAAATTCTCAATGTCTGAAGAAAGGTAAGGATTGTGAGTGGTTCTCTTTCTGCTTCAGACCAGCTGACTGGGCAGCACAGGAACCCCGCTCTGGGACAGAGTCTGCTCAGGCCAATGGGAGCAAAGCAGTCTCAGCGGAGAGAGGAGCAGGCCACATGTGAGTGAGGAGGGCCCTTTGTGCGGTGTACTTACATCAGAGAATTGCTTATTCTCTAGGAATATGTTCACTTATATTGGACATATGTTTTATTTAGTATTGATACCATCCAAAGGAATAAAACAAACCAGGCAGATGCTTAGTGTTCCTGAGGCACTAACACAAAATACTAGAACTGAAAAAAGAATTTAATTGTCCACAATTTTCAGCAAATTGGCTCTTTCTTGTTACCACAATTCTGCTCCTTCAACATTTCTGGTATCGGTTAAGAAATTACAACTTCTAGATAATTCTGTATTAAAGGACTTTTTAGCTTAAAAGTAATAGCTTACAACAATGAATCATTGAACGCTTAACTTTCCCTTTGTCTGAAGTTTGATATGGGTAACATTCCCTACAGTATGAAAATAATATGCCACTTCTGCTCATGAAGGATTAACTGCTACAGAAACTGTCTTCCAGTCATAAACAAGTAGAAAACCAGACAAAATACATGAAACAAAAGCTATTAGACATTGGTCACCAGGCAGTTCAACACTGTAATCCCAGAGATAAAACATTTGATGCTCATTCAGGATAAAAGCTCACAGCAAATTAGGAATTTAAGGGGTTTCATTACCCCGATAAAGGGCATCTATGAGAAACCTACAGGTGCTACCATACCTGAGGGTGAAAGATTAAATGCTTCCTCCTAAGATGTGGGACAAGATAAGAATATTTACTCTCACCATTCCTATGCAACATTATACTAGAGGTTCTAGCCAGCAAAACAAGACAAAAAAGTGTGTGTGTGTGTGGGGGGTATGTGTGTGTGTATCTATCTATCTATACATACCTATAAACTTACAAGTTAAATAAAATTATATTACATATAATATAAATATTATGTATGTGGTATAAACTGGGTTGGAAAGAAAAAAATAAGACTATTCACAGATGACATGATTACTCAGGTAGGAAGTTCTAAGGAATTTACCAAAAAACCCCACTAGAATGACAAAGTGAATTTAATAAGGTTGTAAGATTCATAATCAGAAAAATTCAAGTACCACATAGAGAAGTATACTGTTTTATGATAAAGCAAATGACCCAGAAAAGCCAAGTAAATTCTGAAAACTACAGAAGTTGTAGAAGTTACACTAAGTTACACCAAGAGTCTCTACAGCGACATCAATCAAAGCTGGTAGAACTTTTCTTCACGTCCTCAGCAGCACTAGTCCCTTGTCTATCTGATGACAGGCATCCTGACAGGTGTGACATCACATCACACTGTAGTTTCTATTCACACTTCCCTGATGGTGAGTTATATTAATGTTCTATACTTTACACATGATTTTATTTGTCAATTATACCTCAATAGAGCTGAAACAAAAATATAATACCTTGATGGTACCAATATAAGGACAGACATGCAGTTCAGTGAGCCCAAATAGAGAATCCAGAAATAAACATATGCATATATGTGATTTTTCAACAATGGTACCAAAGTTATTCACTGGAGTAGGGATTATCTTTCTAACAAATGGTGTTGGAGGAAATGGATATTCATACAGAAAAAAACAAAACCAAAACTCAACCCTTACATTACACTACATATAAAAGTTTACTGAAATGAATCATATACTTAAGAGTGAAAACTAAAACATAAGAGAAAAATCTTGAGTTAAGCATATTTCTTGGATTAAAGTAAAAAACTATGAAGGAAAAAATAATAAAATAGACTCTATGAAAATTAAGTATATTGGCTCTTCAAAAGACACTGTTAAGAAAACAAAAAGAAACATCATAAACTGAGAACTATAGAGTATTACATATCTAACTGAAAACTTGTATCCAAAATATATAATCTTACAACTCAAATATTAAAATAACAAATATCTCCAATTTTAAAATGGGCAAATATTTGAATAGAAGCCTCACAAAAGAAAATCTAGAAATGGCAAACAAATTCATTAAAAAATGGTTGACGTCCTCAGATATCTGGGACATGTAAACTGTAACCACAATGAGATACCACCCACACCCATTAGAATGTAAAGGGAGAAGGAAAAAAAGGTGAAGCAACTGGACCTGTATGAATTGCTGAAAGTGTGCTATACCCAAATAACAAAACATTCCCGAGAAACAGAAATGAACAAAGCACAACATAGGTGAATCTGAGAAGTATTCTGCTAAGTGAGAGAAACCAAACACACTGTATGGTTCCATTTACATGAAATCGTATAAGCAGGACAAAAGGCAGATCGGAGGTTGCCAGGGACTAGAGGCGGGAATAGAGGGGAGATTAGCTGCAAAGAGGCATATGGGAACATTCTAGAAGGGAGAAATGTTGAAGTGGTAGTGGTTACATGACAGTATGCATTCATGAAAACTCACTGAACTATATCCTTAAAATTGGTCAGATTTATTATACATGAATTATGCCTAATAAGCTGATTAAACAAAAAGCTTTGTCTTGCACTTAGGCTTTAGCTCAGTGTGAAGTAAGCACCAGCATTTCTTCATTCCATTCTTGGTTTGTTTCCATTCAAGTTACCATCTTGACTAGAATGTCCTCTTGGTCCCACACTCCAGTGCCAGCTAGAAGCACGGGCGAGAAGTAAGGGTTAACATGTCCTGCATCCCCCTCCATTCTTCCCACTATCACCAACCTTGAAGTCACTCCTCCATATTTACTAAGAACCTTACAACCTGACCAATTTCATTCTTTTCCCTCAAAGCTGCCTCAAATCATTCTGTAGAGCTTTGATGTCCACATGGAAGACCATACGGGGCAGAAGGCAAGCAAACCAAAGGAATTTCACAGGGAAGGGTGAAGCTGCTCCAGCAATAGGCTGTCAGGGATTCAAAGAGAGTTTCAGGCAAGACGTAAGGGGTGGCAGCACCAGCAAGAGTCTACATGGAGACCTGGTAGACAGATGAGAGCCCCTGTCCCCACCCATCGTGAATTAAAAGGCTCTGAGTCACGTTAGCCTTAGAAGCCTGAGAAGTGGGTTCAACAGATTCCAGCGGACATTGTTAAATTAGCCTAGTGATGGGTATTAAAGAGGGCACGTATTGAATGGAGCACTGGGTGTTATATGCAAACAATGAATCATGGAAGACTACATCAAAAACTAATGATGTAATGTATGGTGATTAACATAATAAAATAAAATAAAAATTCTTAAAAAAAAAAAAAAAAGGCCAAAGGCTACTCAACATCACTACCAGAATGCTTTCTAAGTGTTCCTTTGTGCCCAATTGTCTGATGGAAGAAAGGAATTAGGAAGAAGCTGTACGAGACTAGAACTCTTACATAAACACTTTGGAAAATAGTTTGGCACCTTCTGAAAAGCTAGTCCTAGGTACTGATCTAGGACTAAGTACACAAAACACCAAGTGCTCAAGAAACACCAAGTTAATGCAGAAGAAAAAAAAGTAGGTTTTAAAGTAGAAGTGATTGAGACCTTTAATTGCTAAGATTATATGTTTTCTACTATCAGTAGGAAATGCAAACCATGAGCAAGACGAGATCAGATAAATAAAATTAGATTCTTTTATATATCCAAGTCAATCTTATTGCTGTATTTAGACAAAGAAGGCTAAAGACTCATCATGAAATTCAGTATTCTCTTGCATCTTTTCATTATAATCAATTATAAAAGTGAATATTATGATGTCTTTCTATTAGCACTACAAAAATTAACCGAACATAGCCGTAGTATTAAGTATCTAGAATTTAAAAATAAATTACAGCATTATTTACCTGAGATAAATGATTACATATTCTTCACCTCTACTAAGATCCTGGGGCAATAAACTTGAGCTCTCTGAACAAACTGGCCATGGTTCTGGAGCACAGGTAGAACAAAGACCAGTTTATTGGGGCTTCAAATCCAGCAGAGCCCTTCACTTGTTACCAGAAGATCTGTGGGGTTTTTGTTTGTTTGTTTGTTTGTTTCTTTTAAGTAGGCTCCACGCCCAGTGTGGAGGAGCCCAAAACGAGGCCTGAACTCATGACCCTGAGATCAGACCTGAGCGGATATCACGAATCAGATGCTTAAACGACTGAGCCACCCAGGCGCCCCAGTTCTATGGTTTTTGGTGCTATCATGACCTAAATTATGGAGCTTCCAGTGCTTTCCAAACTTTTTCTAACAGGGCAAGTTTTTATTTTCAAATAAAATCTCATATGGAATAAACCAGTAGATTAAATAGGTTAAAAGAAATATAGTGGCAGATATTGTAACTGGCTTAATATCAATTCCAACTGCCTGTAAGATCTTCCTGTCCTGGAAATTAAAAATGACATCGTCAAATCTCCTGATCAGATATACTAGTAATGTGAGACTGGAGTCCAGAACTGTTAAGTGGGAAGAAAGAAGCATGAGGTTCCCCCCTTTTCTGGGAAGATCAACAGAGACAATGTGGATCCATAGGCACCAGATTCCTGCCTCCCTGGGCTTCCTGGAGCTGAGGGAGTACCTTTGCCAATTCCAGTGGAGGAGCTGAAATTCTGCAGCCAGGAAGTTTTCTTGGTCATTCTGCCTATAGTTGACCCCTCCAGCCCTTCCAATAATTTTTAAGTGGCCCAATACATTTCTCTTTGTTTAAGCTAGCTTAGATTGATTTCTATTATCTATAACCAAACCCGATGTGTTTTATTAGTAAAAATTTACTCTCAAAGTTAAAAATTATTACCTATCTCATTATAAAGTCAACAAATGAAAACAAAGAAGCTGTTCTGGTTAACATAAAATTTTGAAACAGATGTTATGGAAGACATCTGTAATCTTACATCAGTCTCAGAATCTGATTAATTTCTGGGTTTTTCTTTCAGAGACCCATAATGGTTCACATAGATAACAAGACACAAAAGATAAAACATTGTTTTGGAAGGTTTGTTTGTTTTATAGACTTCCTTACAAATTCAAAGCCTCTTGATTAAAATGACTCAGAAACTTAAGAGACATATTTACAAAACTTTCTTTCAAAGTTAATCACTAAATATACAACAAATGCAAATACAAATTTCTTATAACAAGAAACACCCAAACACACAATAAACCAACACTTGAGTATGTTCTTGTGATCAAATAGGTACTAAATTAACCTTTTTGAAAAAAATTAGGACAGAGCAGAAACTTTACTAGTATGACACATTTATGAGACGTTCAAACAAATGTATAGATAGGTTACTGTAAGTTTTATCGGAGTTCTGCACAAAAATGAATGAAACCAACAGCACAAAATTAATCTCCAGGCGGTCTCCAAGATTAAAACTTGGTACATTTAAGTATTCCTGTTATTTTAATATAGTTTTAAATAGTTAAAACAAATTTAAATCAAACATTCCTGGAACCCCTGAAGCACTTCTGTAGAAGGACAGAATTCTAACGAACACAGAAGAAAAACCACTACTATGTGATTCCATTTCCTGTAACTTTCCTTTTTGTTTTATGCCACAGTTAAAGAGAAAAGAGAATACTGCTAATCATAGGTCTGTGAATGACTTATAAGATGATATATATTCAAATAAAATAAGCACAGGGAGTTCAGGTGTGAGGCACTTGGCCTAGATAATCATGTGTTAAATCCAATTCCAAGTACACAAGATTTACATAAGTTCTGGGTGCATAAGCTTGAACTCCCCAAATATTTCCCTTGGGTAGAAATTTTAGCATTTAATCTCTTTCATGTATTCCTACATAAACACTTAAATGTGTTTCTCTTTTAGTTCTAAAATAACGTTCATTGGGATTCCCTGCTGTACGGAGCTATCATCTGTCTGAGCAGTCCCGCCTACTTAGTCAACAATGCAAGCCCTACGCCTGTGAGCCCCTACCAGAAAGTACAGCACCCCTCCTCACACTTACCTGTCCCTACACTGGCTTTTTGTTTTCTCCATATTACTTAGGACATCACACATAATATATAATGTGCTCATTTATTATTTTATTACTTGTTTTCCCTCTATCCCTCCTTTGTTCAATGAGGGCAAAGATGTCTCTTGTGGAATTCTATATTTCAATGCCTAGAACTGTGTATGACACAAAGTAGATGATTCGTAAATCTCTGTTGAATGAATGGCCATATATATATATAATAACTATTTGATCATATTTATCCACGGGTAGAAATAAGGTAAAATAAATTTATTAATGATAATTATGAATATTTATTCAATGCCTACTATGTTCTTAGCTTGAAATATCAAAAGATATATTATTTTCTAGCAATGAACTGACTTGCTTTAATTTAATAATTTCATATATCCCACAGCACAAAAAGCACAGAATAA
Source organism: Phoca vitulina (assembly GCF_004348235.1). Classification (NCBI taxonomy): domain Eukaryota; kingdom Metazoa; phylum Chordata; class Mammalia; order Carnivora; family Phocidae; genus Phoca; species Phoca vitulina. Next base: position 3,753,897 of record NW_022589712.1, on the reverse strand, counting down.
CTAAAATCAATAACATATAATAGACCTGAAGCCACTGTATTGAATAGAGAATCTACACAACCCTCTGATATAGGTCAAAGAATTTATCCATATGTGACATTATGGACACTTCTAAATCTACTAGAAAATATTTGCAAAAAATGCTGATAAAATAATGATTTAAAATTAGCAGACAACTCAAATGAACATTCTGAAATATAAAACCACACAACCATGCATTTCAGAGGGTTCAATGCTGCAGAAATGGGAGCAGAGATCTTAATATAAAAATAACCTGGAGGTTTAGGATAAAATGGCACCTAATATTATGATAATCTTCTTATCACAACCTTAGAAAGAAAACATAATGTTCACTAATGTTATAGGAAGAAGAAAAAAGTGACAAGGGGTTTTGACAGGTGGTTTTATTTTAATACTGTGAAAGAATAAAATATTAAATCCTGATATTTGTAGACAAATAAAAGAACATCTCCCCAGGATTGTATAAGGAAACGAAAGGACTTTATTTCCTGTTAGATGATTATTCTTCTTTTATCCCGTGGCTATCCTCCACGGATGAATGAGAATGGTGAGCAGCAGCACTGTCTCTCTAAAACCTTCTGGTCATCTTCAGTCATTAAATCCTTAAGCAAATAAGGATAAATTAAATACAGATCAGTGGACCAAACTATGCTTTCAACAAAAGAAAAATACTTCATATTTGTAAATTTACTTGGAGTGGCAATGTAGACAGTTTTAGTCTCCCGTCTTTTACTTTAGTGTAATCTAGGCTTCTTACAAGATAAAGCGAGGCATGACCTTCCTTGGGCCATCACCCCATCTCCCAGGTCATGGAAAATGCTTCAGAAACAACTACTGAATGAGTGCAGGAAAACTAGGCTATCACTGGCCCACGTGCGGAGGGCAAAGGGGCACTGAGAAAACATACAAGGGACTAGGCCATGGCAGCAGGAAGTCTTGTGAACAGAGACCATCATCATGGTGTCAATAGCACTGGGGAATCTATGAACAATGGTTGACAAGGCCAGGATGCACCCTTTAAACACGTCTGAGGTAAGAAACCAGAAATTCTACAAACGCAATTGTTTCTCCCATTATATACTCACAGTTTTTGCATGTGCTCTCCAGAGTAACAAATGCTCTCCTCCCCAGACATATCCTTTCTTATATCATTTCTAATATGTGTTGGGTAAAAATTTTCAAAAATTGTTTAAACTAGTCTTCCTTCTATGATCCTTGTAAAAATAAATTCTATCTCCTAATAGATCTGTCATAATAATGCTGAGATTCAGTGACCTGAATGTTCATAGTAAAAAGGTCTATGTACATAAATTATTTCTAAAAATAAGAAAAACAAAAGAAAACATAACAACGTAAAAAAAAAAAAGTTAATGGGGAAAATTATGTTTCTGTAGTCTAGTAAGTTCAACATCTATTTGGAATGGTTCAAACAACCTTTCCAAGGCATAACTATTCTTTTTATATGTATAAGATTGTGGTAAGTACACTGCAAATATCTGAAGAAATCAAATAATAATATTCTAAAGATTTCAGTCACGTTCATAAATGTAAACTTTCATTATTTCATTTTTATTATATATGTTAAAGGTAGAAAAACTAGAAAATATAAATAAATGAAGACAAAATTTAAATCAGTAAATATAATACAAAAATCAGTTATTCTTCATAAAAATTATAGGTGTTTCCTTCTATACTTTTTCTGTGCCTCAATATGCATGTAAATATAATTCACATTTTATAAAATAGTGTCATTCTATTTTTTTATTTAAATTCAAGTTAGTTAACATATAGTGTATTATTAGTTTTAGGGGTAGAATTTAGTGATTCATTAGTTGCATATAACACCCAGTGTTGGGGTGCCTGGGTGGCTCAGCCGTTAAGCGTCTGCCTTTGGCTCAGGTCATGATCCCAGGGTCCTGGGATTGAGCCCCACATCGGGCTCCCTGCTCGGCAGGAGGCCTGCTTCTCCCTCTCCCCTCCCCCTGCTTGTGTTCCCTCTCTCGCTGTGTCTCTGTCAAATAAATAAATAAAAATCTTAAAAAAAAAACAAAACAAAAGCAAACCCAGTGGTCATTACTATCAAGTGCCCTCCTGAATGTCCATCACCCAGTTACCCCCTCTCCTCCAGCAACCCCCAGTTTGTTCCCTATAGTTAAGTATAGCGTCATTCTAAATTAAGCTATATTTGCTTTTTAAAAACTAAAAATATCGACATCTTTATATGTAAGCAAATATAGGTACAACAATCATTCTATGATTATGCTATAGTTATGCTACATAGATTATGCTACATTGTATATATACATTCCTTTCGCCAAATTATATTAATTGATTTGACTAATCTCTCTCTCATACACGTACGTACACACACACACACACAAACACTTGCAGGTACACCTGGAAAGATCCCCATTGTCATACACAATGCTAAAAGAAAGCAATCTTGTCTGCATACCTATGTGTATGTGTGTATATTTTTCATGCTAATAAATTCAAGTCTTAAATCTTTGGTTTCAATTGACATCATTGTTGCTTTTGTAAATGTTTAAAAAGTACAGTTTTTTTCTCAATAGGATGTTTGACTTAAATTAATAATATTTTACTCCCTAGCTAGAAATTTTCCATTTAAAATTTTTAATGCACAAAGGTAAAATTTAGGGCTCCATGACACCTCAGAGAGTGTGTAGCCCAACCTCATGACACCAGAGTCTTACAACCTACTGAAAGACTACCTGACCTCTGCCCCACCCCCTTCCACAACACTCCCCATTATTCCACCTGTCTGCAAGTTAAACAATCTTTTTCCTTGCTAAAATGAACTAAGTTACATAAGGCAAATGGCTGTCTCTATTTTGTTCAGTGATGTATCTCCTGTGCCTAGCTTCCTTCCTAGGACATCCTTATCTATTTGTTGAATAAAATTAGTCAGTACTAGAGTCTCTCCAATTACTGCTGGTCAAAATGGTCACCGGGGTCACCATTCTCCCTGGCTAGGTGTTCCTACTGCTACATAAAGGCTTGCTCCTGGCAAGTGACTAGGATACTGCATACATCTGCACTTATCACTTGGTATATGGGAACAGCAACTTCCCAGGGCTGTGGGGAGACCAGGTCAAGACTGTAGTCACCCTTCCCAAACCAGTTAATCATAAACATGCTAGAGTCAGTCCATTTCACAGACAATACTCCGGAGCCAAAGAAAGGTCATCATCAGGGAAATTCTGGAGGGGGCTCAAGTTTCAAAGGGCAAAGATGGTGGCAGTTTCAGATAAAAGGCGAGGTCATTTCAAAGATTCCACCAAGCAAGGGGACAGGTAGCCCTGAAGACACAGAGCTCTGGCAGGACTGCCAGCCATGGGCAGCTGAGTTGGGAAGTCCAAGACTGGAAAGTCAGGGATCTAACATCTTTGAAGGAGTCAAAGAAGCCAGCAGTTTAAGTGAGGGCAGAGTAAAAGAGAACCAAGGATGGAGCGGATGGGAGGCAGACCATGAAGAGCTGGTCAGACTGACCCAGGCAAGGGGCAGCCGGCCCTCTTTTCTTCCCATTCACACCTGAAGTGTTCCTGCTCTAAACCTAAGTCTTAACATGCAGGTTTGTGGGAGGATTTAGCTCACATGTTCTCTAAGAAATATTTTCAACTATTTGGCAGGGCCTAAACTCCTTTGAGGAAAACCAGAGATCTTCTATCAGAAAATTAAATGTACCTTCACAAATTCTGTGTATGATGTCAGCAGGGCTATAGGAACTCCAGTTTGATTTTGTAATTGTGTAGCAATAAATTGGTTGCATTCAAAAGTTGATCGAAAACCATTTTAAATTATGAATTCTAAAATTTTTTTATAATTCTTTTTTTTTAAAGATTTTATTTATTTATTTGACAGAGAGACAGCGAGAGAGGGAACACAAGCAGGGGGAGAGGGAGAGGGAGAGGGAGAAGCAGGGAGCCTGATGTGGGGCTCGATCCCAGGACCCTGGGACCATGACCTGAGCCAAAGGCAGACGCTTAACGACTGAGCCACCCAGGCGCCCCTAAATATTCTCTTTTTTAAAAAAGATTTTATTTATTCGCGACAGAGAGAGAGAGAGCATGAGCAGGGGGTGGGGGGGAGGCAAAGGGTGAGGGAGGAGCAGACTCCCCGCTGAGCCTGACGTGGGGCTCAATCCCAGGGCCTGGAGATCATGACCTGAGCCGAAGGCAGATGCTTAACCATGAGCCAGCCAGGCATCCCAAGCTGTTTAAATATTCTAAAGGTAGCATGCATTCACATGATACAGATACAACCAATAAAATGATACCAAAATATATGGTGAAAACAGGCATAATCTTACTGCTCCCAATTTCCAATTCCACACCCTCACTCATGGGGACCAACGTTAACTCTATGGGAGGCATCCCTTCCCACCTTTGTCCTTTCTCATAAGCACAGCCATGTAATAAAATCACTTCTGGTTTTTTCCCCTCACTGACATGGCGTTGAACTGCACACATTACACTGCAGCTTCCTTCCGTCACTTAGAATTTCATGGATATTCTCTAGACAGGAGACCTAACAATCTTCAATATGTGCACAACAAACGTTTCATAAAGTAACTACATCACAATTTACTCAATATTCCCTACTGACGGTCAATGAGGTTGATTTCAGTATTTTGCATCTACAGTAATGCTGTGATAAATATTCTGGTATATACATCTTCAACATTCTCCCTACTTTAGAAATACTGAATGTTCCTTCAAAGCAGAAAGTCCCTGTACTCTGGTGTCTCTCTAGTGGAAACTCAGCCTCTATTCTGGTTTTCTCCTAACCAGTGATCATCAGCTCGGCAGGTATTTATCAACAGCCTTAGCCCCATCGGCCTCAGGTGGGATCTAGAATATATGCTGCTGACAAACACCATTTGGTGACCCTGGAATGAGTTTTGGCTGAAGCTGCCCGTTATTCCTACTGCCTTACAACTGTCTCTCTGCTTCCCTATCTAGCACTTCTGTTTCATGCTGGGGCTAGAATGTCATTCTGTATCCGCAGCATGTGTGGCTAAGCTCCGCCCAGACAGGCTGCGCAGTTAACTCCCACAAGGCTCCTGATTTGGGCAGGAGGCTTGTGGAGAGAAAGTGCTCCAGCAGCCCAGGAAAGCTGCAGCTCGGCTTGGAGCAGACGGATGTCCTTGCACTCCAGGGCCCCATCTCCTTGAACTGAGAAGGCACAGTACTACAGTGGGAAAAGGAAGCTGGAAACCAACACAGAAGGCTTCCTGACTTCCTACCCCTTACAAATGTTGAGGATTAAGTAACACAGTATTTGTAAACTAACGTTCAGCCCTGTACGCATGTGTCATTACACTTCTATCATGATCCGCCTAAAAAGCAGACGTACAGGCATCAATGTCCACCTGTACCGAGCCCACATTCAGCAAGTCTCCCCGGGACGTTCTGCATTTCAGTCTATCTCCTCCCAGATTTGTCCAGGATCCCTGCCTGGACATGAACTGCTAAGGCCCCCACACGTGCCCTGTCGACCCAGGCCATGTGGAGCAGGAATGCTCCCACTCGAATCCTTGTGTGGGGTCATCTCACTGCCTAAGTGGATTTCTATTAGTCTTCCAATCCTATAATGAAAGCAAAACATAACAAAAATAGCAGACATTGTTCAGACAACATTTCTGTGGGAAACTGTCATCCTTGAGAAAACTCTGGATTAAGATACAACACACCATGGGAAAAAAAAAAAATGATGTTCACGAAGCATAAAATCATAGCTGAATGGTTTTTAGCTGCTTTTTTTCTTTATCCTTCCTACTTTGCTTTTCAATTAAACATTTAACAACACACTTCTTGAGAACAAGTTCTATTAAAAAGTTCCTATTATCTGGGTGTCTTCCAGGGTAATAAAAATATTTTTTAAAAATTTTCTGAGTACGTTGGACATGCCATGCGACATCAGTTTCAGGTATACAACATTGTGACTCAGCTTCTTCATACGTTATGCTGCGCTCACCACAACTGTAGCTGCCATCTGTCACCACACAGCACTATTACATTATCACTGACTATAGTCCCTCTTCTGTGCATTTTATTCCCGTGACTTATTCGTTCCATAACTGGAAGCCTGTATCTCCCACTCCCCTTCACCCACTTTGCTGATCCCCCACCTCCCTTCCCTCTGGCAACCATCACTTCTGTCTCTGTATTTATAGGTCTGATTCTCCTTCTTGTTTATTCATTTTTATTAGGTTCCACATATGAATGAAATCATATGGTATTTGATTTTTCCCAGTCTAACTTATCTCACTTAGCATAATATCCTCTAGGTCCAAGCATGTTGGCACAGATGGCAAGATCTCATCCTTTTTTATGGCTCCTTAATATTCCACTGTGTGTATGTGTCTCTCTATGTGCACCCACACATGTGTGTTTGTGTAGGTATCACATCTTCCTTACCCATTCACGTATCCATGGACACTTAGGCTGCTTCCATACCTTGACTATTGTAAATAATGCTGCTCATAAACATAGGGGCGGCATGTATCTTTTTAAATTAGTGTTTTCATTTTCTTTGGGTAAATATGAAGAAAAGCCATCAACAAAATAAAATGGCAACCAACTGAATGGGAGAAGATATTTGCAAAGATATCTCCAATAAGAGGTTAATATCTAAAATACATAAAGAATTTATTATACATCTCAACACGAAAACACCCAAATAATCCAATTAAAAAATGGGCAGAAGACCTGAATAGACATTTATTCAAAAAATACATACATATGGCCAACAGAAACGTAAAGATGCTCACTATGACTAATTATCAGGGAAATGCAGATCAAAACCACAATGATGTATTACATTCTACCTGTCAGGATGTCTACGATCAAAAAGATAAGAAATAACAAGTGTTGGAGAAGACATGGAGGAAGAGGAACCCTCATACACGGTTGATGGGAATGGTAAATTGGTGGCTCACTGTGGGAAAACAGTATGGCAGTTCCTCAGAAAATTAAAAATAGTAATACCATATGATCCATATTTAAAATTTATTTGGTCCCTTAAAAATGCTTTGAAAATCAAGGGGCCTCTGGGTGGCTCAGTCGGTTGAGCATCTGACTCTTGGTTTCAGCTCAGGTCATGATCTCAGGGTCCTGGGACTGAGCCCTGCACTGGTCTCCCCACTTGGCAGGGATCCTGCTTGGGATTCTCTCTCTCCCCCTTCTTCTGCCCCCATGAGCCTCCCTCCACTCACGCTCTTGCTCTCTCTCTCTCTCAAATAAATAAATCTTTCAAAAAAATGCTTTGAAAATCTTTTTTTAAACTGCCTTATCAACAAATTCTGTGCTATTTACCAAATGTCATCTAAGATGAAACAATGTTACGTCAAAAAAACACATCAAAAACAATACACACTTAAAAAAAAAAACCACTTGAACAATTGTTTCAAAGACTACATCTAAGCAATTCCCAGAAGTAAGGGACTTTTCTCAAATTGGAAAGTAGCACTTAAAAAAGTCATTACTTATACTTTTTATAAGTTTTATTAATGCATAATTGACATATAATAAACTGCCCACATTGAAAGTCAAAAAATGGGTAAGTCTGGACATATGTATACAGACATGAAGCCGTCAGCACAATTACAATAATTAATCATAAATTACTCCCACAGATCCTTTGTAGTCCCCCTCAACCCCCAACTCCAAGTGCCCACTGATCTCCTGGTGGCTCTGCTTTCCAGAGTCTCACATAAGCAGAACAGCGTAGTGTGCAGCCCTGGCTTGTGTCTGGCCTCTTTCACTCAGCATAACTGTTCTGGGATTTATCCACATTGTTGTCTGTATAAATAACTTACTCTTTTTGTTGAAGAAAAATTATTACCACAATGTGTTTATGCACTCACTTACTGATTTGAGGCTATTACAAATGAAGATCTGAATATCTGTGTGTAAGTTTTTGCATGGACATAGGCTTTCATTTGCCTTTGGTAAACAGCCAGGAAGGGAAGGGCTGGCTCAGATGGTAGGTGTATGTTTAACTTTTAAGCAACTGCCAAACTGTATCCAAAGTGGTTTTACCTTTTCACATTCCCTTAGGCAGTGTGGGGGAGGTCCAGTTCCTCCAAATCCTCCAAAACACCTGGTATGGTCAAGTGTGTTTGATTTTAGCCACTCTAAGAGGTGTGCAGTGATACTGTTTTCTCATTAGCAGGTCTGCAATGATATTATATCCCATTAATTGAAGTCTAATTTGCATGCCATTAAATTCACCCATGATAAGTATACAATTCAGTGATTTCAGCAAATTTGTACAGGTGTGAAACCATCACAACAACCCAGTTTAGGATGCTTCTATCATCCCATCAAGTTCCCTTATACCCATTTACATTCAATCCCAGCTCCCACCCATAGTCCAGCCACATCAGGCATGCCACGGGCTCTGTTGTTACAGATTTGCCTTTTCTGGGCATTTCATATACATGGAATCACAGGATATATTGTTGATTGCATCTGGCTTCTTTTACTTATTAGTACAGTGTTACTGAGGTTCATCCACATTAGAAAATGTTACCACTACTTCACTCCTTTGCGCTGTCAAACATGTTTTAAACATTTACCAGCTGATGGACATTTTGTTTCCAGTTTAGAGTTATTCTAAATAATGCTCCTATGAATTCTTGCATGCATGTCTTTTGTGTGGACATATTTTCCTTTCCTAAGAGTGGATTTGAGCATATGGTAAATTTAACCTTTTAAGGAACTGGAAAACTGTTTTCCAAAATACCTATACCATTTTATTTTCCCAAAAGCAAATCAGAAAGATTCGTTTATCCACATTCTCACCAATACTTGATACTGTATTTGTTTTATTATACTTATTTAAATGTGAGTGTAGAATAATATCTCATTGCATTTCCCTAATAATTAAAAATGTTGAGCAGGCTTTATTGGTCACTTGTATATCTTCCTCAGGATAATCATATTTGAATCTGTTGCCTAATTTAAATTGGGGAATTTTCTTATAAAGTTTAAGAATTCTTTATATATTCTAGCTACAAGTCTTTAATGAAGTCCAATTTACCTTTGTTTTTAAATTTTATGAATCACGCTTTAGGTGTTGTATGAAATAACTCTTTGCTCCACCCAAGGTCATGAATATTTTTTTTTCCAATTTTTTTCTAAAAATGTCAGAATTTTAGCTTTTACGTTAGGTATATGATGCATATTAAATTTAGTTTATGATGTGAGAAAAGGGTATACTGTTTTTGTTTTGTTTTGGTATGTGGATATCCAATTGTTCCATAACAACTATCCTTTCTCAAAATGAACTGTTGTCACACCTTTGTTAAAAAATCAATTGACCACGTACAGACTTACTTCTGGACTCAGAAATCTGCTGCACTGATCTACATACCTATCTTTGTGGCAGTAATGTAGGGTCTGAAATATTTCATTTTTATAGTAAGTTTGGATATCAAGTAATTCGAATCCTTAATACTGAACTTCATTTTCAGAATTATGGCTTTTCCAAGTCCTTTGCATTTTACAATCAGGTGCTCGATTTCTGCAAAAAGATCTCAGGAATCCTGACAGGGACTGCACTGAATTTATAGATCAGTTTGGGGAGAGCTATTATTCTGACAGTACAGAATCTTCCAATCTATGAAAAAGGAATCTGTCTCCATTTATTCAGATGTTCTTTAATTTCTCTCAGCATGTTTCATAGATTTCAGTGTACAAATTTTGCATTTCTTCTGGTAGATTTATTCCTCAGCTTATTTTTTGCTCCTATACGAATGGAATGATTTTCTTAATTTCTTTCAAACTGTTCCTTTCTAGTATATACAAATGGAATTTATTTTATATATTTATTCCCACTTGGTCATACTGTATCATCTTTTTCATATGCTACTGGATATGATTTCCTAATTTTATTTAAAGATTATTCATCTATGCTCCTGAGGGACGTTGATCTGCAGTTTTCTTGTGATGTCTTAGTGTGGCCTCCACAGGGTAAACACAGGACTCAGAATGAGCTGGCAGGTTCCCTCCTCCTCTATTTTCTGAGAGAGTGTATAAAGGATTGGTATTATTCCATTGTAAAGATTTGATACAATTTCCCATTATAGTTATCAGGGAACAAGTTTTTTGTTGTGTGAAGATGTTTAATTATTATAGGCCTGTTCAAATTTTCTATTCATTGTTGAGTCAGTTTTGGTGATTTGCACCTTTCCAGGAATCTGTTTCATTCAAGTCTAAATTTTGGCATACGGCTGTTCATCTTCCATCCACTGTTGATGGGTCTGTCCATCAGAAGGGGAGCACATCTAAAATTTAGATCATTTTCAGGTCTGTTCGAGTTTTATCTTGCACCCAGGCATTTTCCAAGAGTTGGCCAGAAGAAGCTTTGAGGATTTCTCCACCACAGGAACAGGTTTGCCTCAATCTTGACTGAAATCTCGGGCTGGTGCAACTAGGTCACTGGCCAGCCCTTCCTCACTCACCAGCCCCCAAACTGCCACTGGGTGGGGGAAGAGGAGGTTGTCCAACATGCCAAGTTGAGTAAACCCCTTTAAATACAGCAGAGAAGTTGTCAGCACCTTTGCACCAGCCAACAAGGGGACTGAGGGTCATGGAAGCAACTACCAGACATAACACGACAAATGCCCACAAGTTCTTATCTGAAGGTTACAGTTTTCAAATCATAAATGCTTCTCGCATTGTTGTATGCCTTTGATTGATATCTAGAGACTAAAATGACTATTTTTGTCCATTACTGCCCATTTTATAACAATCTTTGGGAAAAAGGATTGGCCGCTTTCTTGACTTAGCCATAGCTAGAAGTCCAACTTTGCATTCAAACTCATCGTTTTTTTTACTTAGCAGCAATTATCAGTGTGGTTCCAAGACTTCTGGGCCCCCCAGAGACTATTTCGGAGGACTCACAGGTAAAAACCATTTTCATAATAATACTAAAATGCTTTTCGCCTATTTCCATTTTTATCACAAGTGTACATTGTATTTACAGAAGCTACATGATACTCTCATAATTCATGGACTGCATCCTTTCTTTTCTAATATTTTCTAAGATGTTTTAAGGCCATAGGTTTAGGATATAAATACATGAGTTTTCAGAGGTTAACTCATGTTCTCGATTCTTCCACAATGCTTTTACCTGGTATCTTTCCTTATACCTGCTATAGTCTCTGCAACTTTCATTAATAGCCAACAATAGTTATTTTGAAATCCCAAGTTTTCTTTGCAGCTACATAGAAACATAAAAAGTACCAAGACGTAAGACACTTCCCATTATAAAATAAACAAGTCATGGGGATGAAAAGTACAGCACAGGGAATATGGTCAAAATTAATGTAATAACTTTGTATGGTAACTATACTTTTCATGGTAAGCATCGCATGCTGTATAGACTCACCAAATCACTGTTGTACACCTAAAACTAATACAACATTGTATGTCAGCTATACTTCAATTAGAAAGTATACTTTATCTAAAGCTACTATTATTTAGAATTTAATGCTTTAATTATTTTATCCTAAAATAAAATATATTTAGGGATGCCTGGCTGGCTCAGTCAATTAAACATCTGCCTCGGCTCAGGTCAAGATCCCAGGGTCCTGGGTTCGAGTTCTGCACTGGGCTCCTTGCTCAGCAGGGAGCCTGCTTCTCCCTCTGCCTGCTGCTCCCCCTGCTTGTGTTCTCTCTCTCTCTCTGACAAATAAATACAATCTTAAAAAAAAATTTAAAATAAAATATATTTATAGTGTATTTTCTTGTATTTAGTGATAGATCATGGACCTTAAAAAGGGAATCTCAGTAAACTCATTTTCTCAACCTTCAGCTGCACTAGTTCTGTTTACTGATACATACAAAGATTAAATTGAACTATCAGAAGACTGACTCATGGAAGGGAGGGATCTCCTCCAAAGAAACAGGGTGAAACTGTAAATAAGCAACAAAAATATGATAAAATATCACTCTCTTGGCTTTAATAATTCACCTTATCCTGTCTTATACAACAGAACATTTTCAAATGGTATTGTGTTACCAGTTAAGGTCCAAGTTTATTTTGAGACCAATCATTCAATGTATCAAGAAAAAGGAACTGAATTTTTTAAACATATACATCATGCACTGTTTACAAGCCCTAAAAATTGTTTGTTACAGCTTTTCAAACTAGAAATCTCAAAACCACTGGCTTCAGGGTAAGCTTATTATTTTGTACTGACTAGAGAAGCACACACAAGAGCTAAGAAAGTGGTAAGTGCTGTACAGTTGTCACTGCTGAATGCCTGCTGCATGAAAGTCAGTGAAGAATTCTCAGTGCTGTCACTTTTCCACGGACACGGTAACTCACTGAAGACTTAGCTACAGATGTAAAGACTGGATTAATGACGGCCACTTTGTAATTTTGCCTTATAATGAATGAATCAATAGATGTGCCTGCGGTCATCGGTTCCACTACATTTGTCTGAAGTCAGCTCAGAACAAACATCAAAGAGCTTTGGTTTCATTATTGGACAACAAATACAAAAGGTGCTGAAATATTCAAAGTGCCGAATAACTTTTTCAAGTATCCCAGTTTATCCTGGAACAAATGTGCTGACATCTGTTTTGGTAAAACTGCTGGAGGCTAACACAAATCAAGGTAATGATGTCAGGCTGTGTCACCAGTCACTATATTTTTCTATGCTACACACTAGCAAAAAATATAAATATATTATATAAATATTAGGCAACAAGCACACACAGTAATGAAATATTCTAAGGTTGGATAACTTTTCTGATCTCTCACATACTTGTAGAGAAAGCAATGCCAGCTTCATTTGAGGATGTCCTTGATGTAGGAGACCATTACTGCTGAACTTGCCCACTTACTGTCTTGTAAAATTTTGACTTTTCAACATATTATGTGAAGATTCACTAAGTTATTACAGTAATTTGCGTGGACCTACAGCTACATCTTTGATAAGCACTTCACAATTATTTAAAATAAAAAAAAAAAAACATTTGTTTCACAGATTCACTTTGAAGAGACTGGGAAAATGGTGGTACAGTTCATGAAGATCCAAACATCAGAACTTTACAATGTGGAGAAGAGTTCACTTATAGGAGAAGCAAGCACTACTTTTCTCTTTTTAAAATTGATATACATAAGAATGGACTCAGATTAGGTAGCAAAATATTAAAAATCTAGCTTTGTAAACAGTCATTCAAAACAATAAAAATTATCAGTATGGATAAAATTCAGAATATACAACACAACCGATGTTCCTTTTTGTGTGTGTGAAAGGATGTTTAATGAATGAGGAGTTTTGGTTCAATATCTAATAAGACAAGGAAATACAATCTAATGGGAGAAAATATATCATAAAATTGCATACGGGGAGAAAGAGAATTCTGGGAAGATGGCAGAGTAGAAAGCACCAGGAGTTGGTCTTCCCATCTAGACAACTGCACTGGCAGAAACTGTGTAATACAATTATTTTGGAATGCAAGTCTATCAAAACTTTCAGGGAAAACTAGGATGGTAAATTACAGTTAAGTTTGGTCAATTTCAGCTCTTAGCACAGTAGCAGCCTGCACACAGCCTATGGGAGTCAGAGTGGGAAAAAGGGCCCTGTCCTCCAAATATCAAGCATCTCTGCTCTGACTGTTGATTGCTACTTCTGATGGCAGAGGTGCAAACAAAGAGATAAGCAAGCATTATTACTGCACTTCCCCCAATTATTGCAAAGTCCTCCTTTCTAGCTAAAGAGACTTTTGGGGGATTTACGGGGCTGGTCTTCTTTTACCCACCCTTCATTTCCTCATTTTCCTCTCTGGAAGCGAGGAATTAAAGCCACTAAGGACATTAAAAAGCAACTGCATAGACCATGCAGACCTAAGGAAAGACACAGACTCAGAAAAGATCTGAAAACACTTGAAGCTTATATCTTAGGCTGATCCTCAGCATAGAAATAGCCCACAATAATTGTAAAACAAAAACCAAAAAAAAAAACAAAAAAAAAAACCCGCAAACCCTGTAGAAGGGGTGAACCTGATTTCCAGAATTATCTGTTACATTCAAATATCTAATTCTAAGTACCAATAACAACAACGAAATCACAAGGCACACAAAGAAATAGTATAGCTCATTCAAAGGAAAAAATAAATCAACACAAACAGTCCCAGAAAAGAATTAATGGCAGGTCTATAAACAAAGACTTTTCTTTTTAAAAAGATTTTATTTATTTATTTGAGAGAACAAGATTTACTTATATATATTATTTATAATATATACTTGTTTATATATTATATATGTATTATTTTTTAAAGATTTACTTATTTATTTGAGAGAGAGTGAGAGAGATCACAGAGGGAGAGGAAGAGGGAGAAGCAGACTCACCACTGAGCAGGAAGCCCAACATGGGGCTTGATCCCAGGACCTTGAGATCATGACCTGAACTGAGGGCAGACTGAGTCACCAAGGTGCCCCTATAAACAAAGACTTTTGAAAGACTGTTTTAAACATGCTCAAGGTGAACAGAATCTAAGGGACCTATGGGACACTACCAAGTGGATCAATATATACATTGTGGGAGTTCCAGAAAAAGAAAAAATATTTGAAGAAATAATGTCTGAAAACTTCCCAAATTTGATGAAAGACATGAATGTAAACATCCAAGAAACTTAACAAATTCCAGGTAAGATGTACTCAGAGGCTCACACAACATGTATTATAATCCAACTTTCAAAAGACAAAGAGAGAATCTTAAAAAGCAGCAAGAGACGTGATTCATCACATACAAGATTATGAGCAGATTTCTCATCAGAAAAATTGGAGGCTAGAAGGAGGTGGACCACCATATTCAAAGTACTGAAAGAAAAAAAAAAACTGTCAACAAAGAATCTGATACCCAGTAAAACTATCCTTCACAAGTGAAAGAAAAATAAAGACATTCTCAGATAATCAAAAGCTGAGGGAATGAATTCATTACCATCAACCCTGCCCTGCAAGAAATGCTAAAGGGAGTCCTGCAAGTTGAAATGAAAGGACACCAGATAGCAACCCAAAGCCATATGAAGAAATAAAGATCTCAATAAAAGCAAACATTTTATTTAAAACATTTATTTAAAAACTAGTATTATTTTAACAACAGTTTATAATTCTAGTTTTTTTTACATCATTTAAGAGAGTAATGTATTTTTAAAAAAATTATTAGTCTACAAGTTAGTATTACTGTAACTTTGGTTTGTAACTCCACATATTGTTCCCTACATAATTTAAGGAACTAACGCATTTAAAATAATTATTAGTTTATGTTTTGGAGCACACAATGTATAAAGATGTAATTTTGTGACATAAATAACTGAAAAGAGTTGGAATAGAACTTAAAGGAGCAGAGTTTTTGTATGTTATTGAAGTTAAACCAACAGACCAACAAAGAAATCACAATGAAAATTAGAAAATACATAGAGATGAATAAAAACAAAACATAACATGCCAAAACGTATGGGACACAGAGAAAGTACTGCTAGGGAAGAAATTTATAATTATAAATGCTTGCATTAAAAAAAAAAAACAACAATAAGAAGAAAGTTCTCAAAACAACTACTTTACAACTAAAGCAACTAGAAAAAGAACTAAGCCCAAAATCAGCAGAAGGAAAAATATAATAAAGATTATAGCAGAGATAAATGAAAAAGAACAGAAAAATAATACAGAAAATCAGTGAAACCAAAAGCTGTTTCTTTTAAAGGATCAACAAAATTGACAAGCCCTAGATAGATGGACTAAGGAAAAAAGAAAGATTTCAATTGCTAAAATCAGGAATTAAGGTGGGGACATAACTACCAATTCTACAGAAATAAAAAGGATTATAAGAGAGTATTATAAACAATTATAAACCAAGAAATTGGATAACCTAGATGAAATGGACAAATTCCTAGAAACAAAAATCTACAAGACTACATCATGAAGATAAAGAAAATGTGAGGAGACTGATGACTAGGAGATTGAATAATCAAAAATCTCCCAACCAAGAAAAGCCCTGAACATGACAGCTATGATAGCTTCATTGGTTAATTCTATCAAACATTTAAAGAAGAGCTAACACCAATCCTTTCTAAACTTCTCAAAAAAAAAAAAATAAAAATAAAAAAGGAAGAAGAGGAGGGAACACTTCCTAACTCATTGCTTGAGGTCAGCATTACCCAGGTACCAAAAGCAGACAAAGATGCAACAAGGAAATTGCAGACAGTATTTCCTATGAACATTGATGCAAAATTCCTCAATAAAATGCTAGCAAACCAAATTCTGCAGCATGAAGGATTATATACCATGATCAAGTAAGATTTATTCCCGGAATGCAAGAATGGTTCAACATACAAAAATTGGTCAATGCAATATGCCACATTAACAAAAAGAAGGAAAACAAACCATATGATCATCTAAGTTGAATCAGAAAATGCATCTGACAAAATTTAACACCTTTTCATGATAAAAAACACTCAACAAACTAGGGACAGAAAGAAACTACCTTCAACAAAATAAAAGCCCATCTATGAAAAATCCATAGCAAACATCATGTTCCATGGTGAAAAGAGAAAGATTTCCTCTAAGATCAGAAACAAGACAAGGATGCCCACTTTCAACACGTGTATTCAACATAATACAGGTACTGGAAGTTTTAGTCAGAGTAATTAGAAAATACAAAATAAATACATAAAAGGCATCAGATTAGAAAGCAGGAAAAAAACTCTCCCCCAAAATCCTAAAAACCCCACACAAAAAACTGTTGGATTTAATTAATGAATTCAGCAATGTAGCAGGATACAAAGTAAACAGACACAAATCAGTTGCATTTCTATAAACTAACATTGAACAATCCCAAAACAAAACAAAGAAAACAATTCCATTTATAATACCATCAAAAGGAATAAAATACTTAGGAATCAACTTAACAAAGGAGTTTTACGTAAAAGACTTGCACAATGAAAACTACACAACACAGATGAAATAAAGTAGAGAAGAACATAAACAAATGGAAACACACCCCATGTTCATGGATGAGAAGATTTAATAGTGTTACGATATCAATACTACCCAAAGTGATCAACAGATTCAATGCAATCCACATCAAAATCTCAAATATGATTTTTGGAAAAATAGAAAAACCTTCCCTAAAATTCATATGGAATCTGAAGGGACCCCAAAAGGCCAAAACAATCTTCAAAAAGAACAAAGCTGGATGGAGGATTCACACTTTCTGATTTTAAAACTTACTAGACTTACTAGAAAACTACAGTAATCAAAATCACTGTGGTACTGGCGTAAAGACAGACATAGAGATAAATAGAATAAAATAGCCCAGACATAAACTTCCTCATATATAGTCAAATGATTTTTGGCAAGGCTGTTAAGACCATCATACAATGGTGAAAGGACAATCTTTTCAACAAATGGTGCTGGGACAACTAGATATTCACTCACAAAAGAGTGAAGTCGTAGCTTTATATAATACCACATAAAAAAAAAATTAGCTCAAAATGGAACAAATACCTAAAAATAAGAGCTAAAACTATAAAACTCTTAAAAGAAAATGAAGTACAAAAGCTTCATGACATTAGATTTGGCAATGATTTCTTGGATATGATGCCAAAGGCACTGATAGTCAAAGAAAAAAATAGGAAAACTGAACTTCATGAAAACTTAAAAAATTTGTGTGTCAAAAGACACTATCAACAGAGTAAAAAGGCAACCCACAGAACTGGAGAAAATATCTGTAAATCAGAAATCTGATAAGGGATTAGTATTCCGAATATATAGATAACTCCTAAAACAACACAGCAACAAAAAACATTGGGCAAAGGACTTGAATGAGCATTTCTCCAAAGAAGACAAATAGCCAGTAAGCACGTGAAAAGATACTCGATGTCAGTAACCATTACGGAAATTCAAATCAAAACTACAACATACCACACCTCATAGCCATTAAGATGATTATTATCAAAGAAATAGAAAATAACAAGTTTTAGCGAGGACGTGGAGAAACCGGCACGTTGTGCACTGTTGTGGTAAATGTAAAACGGTGCTGCTGCTATGAAAATCGGTATGGTGGCTCCTCAGTTAAAAACAGAATTACTCTGTGATCCAGCAATTCCACTTCTGGGTATATTCCCAAAAGAACAGAAAGCAGGGCCTTGAAGAAATATCTGTATATCCATGTCCATAGTGGCCTTATTCCCAAGAGCTAAAACATGGAAGCAATCCAAGTGTTCATCGATGGAAGAATGGATAAGCAAAATGTGCTATATACATACAATTGGATTTTATTCGGTCTTAAAAAAGAAGGAATGGATGAACCTTGAGGACATTATGCTAAGCTAAAGAAGTCAGCCACAAAAATTCAAATACTATATGATTCCACTTATATGAGGTACTTAGTCAAAATGATAGAGATGGAAAATAGAATGGTGGGGGTCAGGCGCAAGGGGGAAGAGCAAAGGAGAATTAGTGTTTCATGGGTATAGACTTTTAGCTTAAAAAAATGAAAAGAATCCTGGAGCTGGATGGTAGGGATGGTAGCATGACATTGTGAGTGAGTGCACTTAATACTAAAGAACTGTAGCCTTAAAAATGGTTAGGATGATGAATTTTATGTTATATGCATTTCATCACTATTTTAAAAATTAGGGAAAAAAGATTTCATGAGACGGGTTATTTATACGAACAAATCTTTTAAGAAGCATATTAACTATTTCATAGACTAGAATATTTTCATAAAAAAGATAGTAAGTTCCAGTCATATGATGGACACTAACTGTATAGTGACGGCATGATTACTTTTTTTCATGTTTTATGAAAACACACATCAAAGCTTACATGCTTTTCCCAAATGTTACTTCTCCCTTTACCTATTCACATGCTTTTTAGATTTGCTTCCAATATGTCAAATCCAAATGTCAGTCAAGATGGAATGTCAATAACATAGATATGGCACATTCACGGCCCTACCTGGCCAGCTCCCCACCTTCTGCTCTGTTCTCAAACTTCCTATGCCTCCTCCCCCCTCTCACCATTTTAAATTGAAAACTTGGAAGGCGTCTAGGAAAACTCCCATCTTCCACCAGCACGTGTGACTTCCTGTCACCACCTGTCTCAGTACCTTCTTCAGCTTTCCCTCCTACTGTGATGAGAGCATTGCCTGTCCTTGCTCCTTGGCCTGTGTGCTGTAGCCTGTCCTCTCATCTAGGAAGACATGGCTCCAGGGATCCCCCCCTCTCTCTGGCATCAACACTTTTTCCTCCCTAGTGAAACATTCTCCATCACCATCACCACACGATCTCCTTATTTTACCCAGGTTAAAAAAAAAAAAAAAAGCATCACCCTCCAGATACCACTCCCTTTCTCCTCTCCTTTACAATGAACCTGAAGACTTGCACACATGCTTCCTCTCCAAGCCCTCTCCTCCATTCTCTCCTAAGCCCATCCCAATCAACTCCACCACTTCACCAAAACCAGGCGTCACAAAATCAGCAATACATCCACAGTGCTGAAGTTAATGCTCAGTTCTGCGTCCTCATCTCCTCCACTGGCAAGCAGCCCAACACAACTGTTCACTCTAGGCTACAGGTTTTTTCCCTCGGCTCCCAGGACACCATGTTCTCTTGGTTATCTTCTTAGCTCACGGGACACTCCCCTTCTGTTTCCACTGCTAGCTCCTTGTTCCCAAAATCCTACAAGGCCCAGTCCTTGGACTCTATCTACGCTTATTCCCTTGGTGATCTCACCGAGTCCCATTGCTCTAAATACCATTTATATGCTCATGATTCTCAAATTTATATCTTCAGTTCTAACCACACTCTGAACTTTAGACTCAAATATCCAACTGCCTACCTGACTCTACATGTCTAAGAAACAGTTCACACTTACTATGTTCAGAACTGAACTCCTGATACCCAACCCCAGATACGCTCTTCTCATATTTCTCCTGTCTTTGAATTTCTATTTCTTTTTTTTTTTTTTAAGATTTTATTCATTCATTTGAGAGAGAGAGAGAGAGAGAGCATGGGCAGGGGGAGGGGCAGAGGGAGAGGGACAAGAAGACTCCCTGCTGAGCAGGGAGCCCAACATGGGGCTTGACCCCAGGACTCAGAGATCACAACCTGAGCCGAAGCCAGCAGCCCAACCAACTGAGCCACCCAGGTGCACCCCAATATCTATTTCTAAAATTAAGATTAAAGAGATACTTTCAAATTAAAAACTGGTATTAAATAGGTTCAATATACCTGTTGCTATGAAGTAATTACATGTCTATTAAGTCATGAATTACTTATGGGTGTAAATTCAAATATGGAGAAATGGGGATCTTCATCATCAGTTTAAGCCACCCTTATAAACGCAAATACTGTCCTGCTTTCATTTTTTAAATTATCTTGCAGAAGAAACCATGTTGCTCTCAGGCAAAGCTCACTTAACCTATATTAAACAATGGATATATCCCAGGACTCAAATATTTTTTTAAATTTAATTCAATTTTATTTTATTTTATTTTAAGTAGGCTCCACACACAATGTGGGCTTGAACTCACGACCCTGAGTTTAAGAGTTGCAAGCTCTGCCAACTGAGCCAGCTGGGCGCCCACCAGGACTCAAATCTTACCGGATAATTAAGCATAATACAGTCTCAACTGGATCAGACAAAACGGGAGGATAATATAAAATTTCAGCATTGGCTTTATAGGTTAGTAGGTTGAAACGAAAAAAGCATTTGCTTTCTCTACACAACTTAATTTCATTAGCAAATACACATTTCCAAATTTGGTTACATTAGAACATCTACCAAAATTACAATGTGAAGCATCTGACTACATAGTTTTATTTCCTAAGAAAATAAGGAAAAAATAAACATGTTTTAGTGACAGTAAATTACAAAAGGTGACATACTTCAACTTTTCATCTAACTCTGCTGGGCTGACAGTCAGACCAGACATCCTGACCATATATCCAATGGCTTCATTTAGTTACAACCAGTTGACCAGCATGTAGTAAATGAATGAACAAATAAATACACTAACCAAAAAAAGAAAAGAAAAAAAAAATACACTAACCACATGAGTGCATAAATTGAGAGTCAACCTATCAATTAAGCTACACACTCTGAAGATGGTGTGACCAATTCTAATGAAAGTCCACTGTGCTGTGGCGGCCATCAGGAAATAATAGCCTAGCCTCTTTGTGTCTGAAAACTGAGTCTACCTAAGGTGCTATTACTAAGAAATGAGACTATAATCACAGTGTGATTACAATAATATTGAAATTAAGTGTAATTCTTGTAACTCTATACATTTTTCAGAAATAATTTTTAGAGTTAACAAATAATATCCCTATTAATTTTTTTTTTTTTTTAAATATACTTCCAGGGGCACCTGGGTGACTCAGTCGGTTAAGCATCTGCCTTCGGCTCAGGTCATGATCCCAGGGTCCTGGGATCCAGCCCCACATTGGGGGGAGCCTGCTTCTCCCTCTCCCTCTGCCTGCCACTCCCCCTGCTTGTGCTCTTTCTCTCTGTCAAATAAATAAATAAAATCTTAAAAAAATAATAAAGTAAAAAGTTTTAAAAAATAAAACATACTTCCAATAATACCACAGACATACAAGTGCAGTCAAATTAACAATTTCCAACTAAGTTACTATCTCAAAAAGCATTAAAGCATAGTAAGAATAAAAGGTGAATATGTAATCATTCTAACATTACAAAAATCCTGAGAACAGAACTACAGCAAATTGCCTGAATACTGTAATTTTAATTATATTTTCTGACTGCAATTACCTATAACCATACTGCTTTCCTAGTCTAACCCTGATATTCAAAAGTATAATATAAAACTCCTGAATAGATTCACATTAATGATTGCTTAATTTTGAGTTACATTCTCAAAAATCTACACACATCAAGAAGTTCTTTTTCTACTTTTATTGACCTAGATCAAAGAACCTTCTACTACCATAATACATAAAACCTTACTTGATGGCAGTGTTTCTGATGACAATGTAAAATCACTTAGCAGCCTAACATCACTTCACATTCTAAGAATGCAGTGACAAATCATAAGCAACTTTTACATTTCCAAAGTAATTTTTCATCTTTCAAGAGTGAGGTTAATATGAGAGCTTCTGGGGCTTTAAAATAGGTCACATGCTTCTTTGCTATCATTTATCAAAGTAAAATCATTAAGGAAAAACTCTAAAAATTGAAAAAAATATTTAAAATAATCATAAATATCACATTCACTTTGAATTACAAAATTATTCCCTTTGCCATGTTCAACAGCAACAAGGCCATAGGATAATAAAATAACAGCTACCTTTAGATGGCTGTTTATATCCAACTTCATTCACTCATTCAATCTGTTATTCATTAAATGAGTATTTAATATACCCCCATTCTATCAAACATGGCATAAGATAAAAGAAGCATGGTCAATGCATGGAGAGCTCTGCCACCAAATGATTCCTCCTTATAATTGAAAACTAGTAAAGAAAATAGATCTCTATGAGATTTAAGCTAGTATGAAATGGATGACATTCTTCACCTATTTAAACACATCTTATGATAGGTCTTAAATGGACTCAAAAGACTCACAGATCTCTCCTATCAAAGAGATGAGATTCAAATCTCATCAAAGAGACAAAAACATAAGATTAGTCAACACATAAAAACACTCCAATAAAAGCAATAATGACCCAGCATTTCCCATGAAATCTCTCATTCTAATGAATTATTTATTTTTTAGCATTAAAATTACCCACAATTCCCCCAAACTGGAACTAATTAAATGTGCTTTAGCAGATGAATGGATAAGCAAACTGTGGTACATCTACACAATAGAACATTACTCAGCAGTAACAAGCAACAAGTGATCTGTGCAATGATGTGGATGAGTCTCAAGGCAGGGATGCTGAGTGACAGAGACACCGTATGACTTCATTCCATGACATTTTGAAAAAGACACAACTACAGTGATGGTGAAGAGAGCAGTTGTTGCCAGGAGTTGGTGGACGGAGGTATGATTATAAGGGGATAACATGAAGAAGCTCTTCAGGGTGACGGAACTTCTGCATCCTGAGTGTGGCAGTGGTTACACAAATCTACCCGTTTTATAATTCATAGAACTATACAACAGAAAAATAAAAAGTCAATTTTTCTAAAAAAGCACTGATATATACAGCTATCACTTTGTGAGTAATTAGCATGTATCAAGTGCTGATCTCTACATTTGCTCTGGGAAGTAAGTTTTACCTCATTTAATTTTTTATTTCTGTTTATTGAGGTATAATTGAAATACAACATTATATTAAGTTCAGATGTACAATATAAAGGCTCAATATTTGCATATATTGCAAAATGATCACCATTAATAAGTCCAGGTAATATCTGTCACCATACGTAGTTAGAATTTCTTTAACCTCATTTTAGAAATGAGGAAACAGACTTGATAAAGTTGAAGTACAGAAATTAAATGAGGTCAGACAGCTAAGTATTAAGTGACAGACCCACAACTGAAACTCAGAGTTGTCTGATTCCAAAGCCTGTATGAAATACGTTTGCTGAATGCTACGATGTTGCTGGAAAACACTGTCTTCTAAAAATCACAGCTTTACACATCCACAAATTATGAAAGGAGAGCAAATTAATGAGAGTAAATACAGGACACAAATTAATAGCAGCTGGGTCAAATGAAGAAAAATTTTTTCTTACTGGAAAAAAATTAAAAATTCCAGACAGTATTTAGTAAATTTCTGCAATTTATCATGAAGCCATAATTTCACTTGGTTATGTCAAAATTTAGAGAATATAACATTTTCACATTGGCATCAGTGTCATTTAAGAACTAGAATAGGCAGCAAGAATTTCTTCATTCGATGGATGAAACTGGATCCTTGGCTTCAGTGAAGGCATTCAATATACACAACTTAAGATACAGTACTGACTACCCTTAAGGAAAAATAAGTCGATTCACGGGCTGTGCAGTGTGGGATAAGTGAGTTCTCTAGTACAGGTTATGGCATCTGCTGGAAACGATTACTGTCTGCAGCGCTGCCTAAGAAGTAGTTGCAACTACAGAAATGAGTAAAATGTTTACTCACAATAATTAAAATGATAAAAATTAATTTTTCTGAAATGAAGTCATATTTTAATATGTGCTTACTATATTTAATGCTCTAGTAAAACTCAAGAGGATATCAAGAAAACTATTTTAAATGAGTAAAATAAAATTCAGACATCATTAAAGTAAGATATAAAATAAATTCAAGTAATTTGAAACTGGAAAGGAGCTATGGAAATTAAAATTTCTTTTTTTTTTTTTAAAGGTTTGTTTATTTGACAGAGAGAGCACAAGCAGGGGGAGCAGCAGAGGCAGAAGGAGAGGGAGAAGCAGGCTCCCCACTGAGCAGGGAGCCCGATGCGGGGCTCAATCCCAGGACCCTGGGATCATCACCTGAGCCAAAGGCAGACGCTTAACGACTGAGCCACCCAGGTGCCCCTGGAAATTATAATTTCTAACACTAAAGACATCATTCTGTTTAAACAGACAAACAAATGTGAGAACACCTACATCATGAAGGCTAATACCTGAGACACCCCAGGGGAATCTGGGACCTCAGGGCAGAGGGACAGGACCCAGCCCCTGCCCCCCTCTTCCAGCCTGGCGCCACCAGCCTCTGCTTCCTCAACTGAACTGCTATCTCCACCTGCTTCACAGAGATCATGTTTGGTTTCATGTTAAAGGTATCCCTGGATATAAGAAGAGTTGAATGGAAAATAGAGAAAGAAGAACTCTGCCCTCAGCTTTCTTACAACCTGCAGAACTGATGGGTTTCTAAGAACTCCCGAGGTGCCTATGCTGCAGCTGTGACTGTTGTTAAAAATATTATTTTCCTTCAAGTTGGGGGGTAGAAAATTCTGTGACACAGCTTTTTCCCCTTTTTCTTTTTAATACTCTCACCACTGGCTGGTTAGGTTAGGGAAAAAATATCGAAGTACTATCATGGAAACCTTTTTCAAAATGCTCATTTACTTCTTTTATTTTGGGCTCTGTAGTAGTATTACATGGTGCTAGAAAAGTTTGTAAGTCTATTTCACAAAATCAAAAGAGTGGGCAGGATCTCCGTGGTCCTCACTTTGTCTCGTAACTAAACCACATGAGAACGGTGCTGTGTTTGCAGTTATAGAAGTCTATTCAGAATGAAAATCTGAGGTTCCCCTGAGCCCAGATCAGTGCTGAATGATAACTTCTGCCAAGTTCTTTCTGAAGAGTAACTGAATTACCTCCTTCTTCAAATATAATTTCTTTTGTTTCTCATAGGAGGTGAACATATTCAGTCTGAAGCATATTCTATCAAAAATCTCAATAGACTAATTGTTACTGTGATCTGAATTTTTTATAACTTCCAAGATGTAAGTCACATGATCAACTTAATATGCCCCCTTTACTTTTCAAAAGACCCCCAAGTCTATCTATCATCTAGAATCACAGATGGTCATCTGATAGACCCTGAGAGAACACTTCTTCAGATTAGCGTTTTGCACATGAAATTAGCAGCAGAGGTGACTCAGCTCACTACTTTATGTACAATGCTGGAACCAAGTGCTGAGGTGCCCACAGATTTTCGAGCTCAAGCACTAAGAGCCCCCTATTCTCGGGACTCAGACCCAGTCACCAGCATCACAGTGGAAGGAGACACATGTATGGTCCTTTATTTATGTCAGTAGTCAGTCAGCCACTGGATTCATTCATTCAGTAGACTTGCACTGAGTGGGCTAGGGATTAAGAAGAAGAAGGTCAGCAGGACTCGCCCTGCCCCCAGGAGCCTGCTGATCACAGTGAGCTGGACAGGAGGCTCAGCAAAGTCATCATGGGCGGGAGGTCCAGGAGGCAAACAAGCTGACTTCAAAACCTCTCAGCTCTACTACACAGCATTGTGTTTATGTGGTTAATTGTTTATAAAATTTGCAAAAGTCAGGCATTTTCACCACAGTTGGTAAACACTACTGTCTTTTTAATCTGACCTGTCACATCTGGGGCATGTGGAGAGGCAGCGGACAGGTGTAGCACTTTCAGGATCCAGCTAAAGGGAAACTGAGTTGGCATATTTAACTTGGCTTTAGTGGGATATATTTATGAGCCTCCTGGTCACTTTCATGATGGTTAAAATATTACTTATCCTCCCAGGAATACCCCTAACATGCCCTGTGCCCCTAACTAGTACAGGAACACTGGGTATCAGTGACAAACTGGTTAACATGTGCTGTCAGTCCAAAGAAAACATTCCAAACAAAAACTTGAAAAGCCCTAAAATATTCTAGCTTACATATGAAAAAAGTCTGAGGCAGATTTTCCCAAATTTGACAACAATCCTAAAAATACTGACATGTCATTATCAACAATGAGTCATAAAGCTAAAAGAAAATTTTCTAAATTAGCAAAAAAATTTTTAGTTCTCTCAATCATAATAGCAGAAGACAGAATTATTTTTCTATCCTCTCTATGTAAAATGAATTTACAAAACTGTCATACAGAGATCCAAGAGTGTGTAGCAAAAAAAAAAAAAAAAAAAAAAAAAAAAAAAAAAGGATATTAGGGGGAATAAATTATTATCACATTATATTAATTTTCTGGATTTGTGTGATATTTGTGATATTTTTCAACTTTTCCAAATTCGTAATTTATATTACTTTCCTCAATCCAAAGAAATATTCAACTTTATGCCAAATTTTCTTTAAGAAGGTCTCTCTCCCGTTTCACAAAACATGAATCTACTCCCTATGTACAGTGTCAATGACGATATGAAAGCAAGCCAGGGATGCTGTGGGCAGCAGATGGGCACATCTAAGTCAATGTGGGAATATCCCCTAAAGATTCCCAGGAAGATGTGATACTTGAATTAAAAAATTTTTTAAGTTTTTTTAAAATTGTGTAAAATATACAGGACATAAAATTACAATTTTACCCATTTCTACATTTATAGTTCAGTGATATTTAATATTTCACATTATCATGCAATCTCCAGAGGTTTTTCATCTTGAAAAACTGAAAGTCTGTATCCATCAGACACTAACTCCCCAGCCCCTGGCACCCACCATTTTACTTCTGTCTTTAAGAATCTGACTATTCTAGGCACCTCAAATAAGTGGAAACATATAGTATTTGTCCTTTTGTAACTGGTTTATTTCGTTTAGCATAATTTCCTCGAGGTTCACCCATGTTGCAGCATGTGTCAGAATTTCCTTCCTTTTTAAGGCTGAATAATATTGCACTGTACACCACATTTGGTATCCATTCATCCATCAGTGGACACTTGGGTTGCTTACACCATTTGGCCACTGCAAAAAATGTTACTATGCACACAGAGGCGTAAATACATCTTTCAGTCCCTGCTTTCAATTCTGGGTATATACCCAAGAAGTGGAACTGATAAATCATATGGTAATGTTATTTTTAATTTTCTAAGGAACCACCACACTGTCTCCATAGCAGCTGCTCCATTTTTGCATTCCTACCAGCAGTGCACAAGGGTTCCAATTGCCCCACAGCCTTGTCAACACTTGCTACTTTCTGGGTTTTGTTCATTTTTTTATGGTTATCCTAATGGGTGTGAAGTGGTTTCTCATTGTGATTTTGATTTGCATTTCCCTAATGATTAGTGATATTGAACATCTTTTCATGTACTAACCTGGCAATCCTTGAAGAAACATCTATTCAAGTCCTTTGTTCATTTTAAAATCTGGGTTTTTTTGTTGTTAAGTAGTTTGAGTTTTTTTTTTTTTTTTTTTTTTAGATATTCTTACCAGATGCATGCTTTACAGATATTTTCTCTTTTTTCATGCGTTGCCTTTTCACTCTGTTGACTATCTCCTGAGATGCATCAATTGAATTTTCAGGACAAGTATCGATAACCAAAACAAGGGGAGGGGGGAATGGCATCAATATTAGTTGTACTAATCCTGTGTTGGTATTCTGTGTAGATTAAGTGAAGGGTGTGTGTGTGGAGAAACAGCAGTGTAGATGGAAAGGATGCTCATGAAAGCTTAGCCTCTAAGTTGGACAGACTGAACTGTAGCCCAAAGTTCTGCACCAATGCAGGATTTCAGTCATGGGATTAATATGGGAAAACAGTAAGGACAAATGCAGGTATTTACATTTTCAAGCACCCACTTTGACATCAATATAGAAGACAGATTTTAGAAGGTTTTCTTTTTTAAAGACCCCATTTACACCTTAGCCAGGCCTGCTCCTTAAACTGGGTGGACTGGTTATCCCTCCCCACCCCTCCTCCTCTGCTGAAGGCCCCTGCCACAACCAGAGCACATCTGCCCCTGCACTTCTTTACTGTTAGTTATCTTTGGGAAAACCCATCTGATAAAAGTAATGCAACAAAGACATTAAAATCCAGGAACAATAAAACCTCTAAGATGTATTGGCAGTTTGAAAAGTGACTGGCTGGATAGGAAAATGTCTTAAATCAATGGTGAGCTCCTTTTCCCTCAGATAGCTAAAACAAAAATACTTTTAAACATATATAAAGTCTTGGGGCGCCTGGGTGGCTCAGTTGGTTGAGCATCTGCCTTCAGCTCAGGTCATGATCTCAGGGGCCTGGGATCGAGCCCCACATCAGGCTCCCCGCTCAGCAGGGAGTCTGCTTCTCTTTCTCTCTCTGCACACCCCCCTCCCCGACTTGGGCACATGTGCTGTCTTTCTCAAATAAATTCTTTAAAAATATTTTAAATAAATAAATGAATGAATGAATGAACGAATGAATGTAGATGCTATTCTGCACAAATATACTTGTGGAAATAATTTAGGGGAAAATATTTTACTATAAATCTTAGGGAAGAAGGATTTATGATAAATATAAACTATTAAAGTCACTTAAAATATTAAAATACATATATATATAAAGCCTTAATTTTATTGCAAAATGAAAAAAAAAAACTTTAATCTGATTACAGAAATACTTCTTCATGAGGAAACTGGCTCTACTTTAGAGGCATCAAAATATTAATATCTTGGCATATTTGAAAAGTAGCCAGATGAAGGTATCTCTTTACATTTTTGTCTTGAAATGAGATCATGAAACAAGTGGCAGACTTTGTTGTCTTACCAATAACCATTTCTTCTTCCTCACCAAAAGGTGTCACAAGTTATTAAAATGTTTTTCGTCTGGTAGCCCTGTGCTCAGGGAAGGAGTAATTTTCCCACCCTAGTCAAGGGAATTTTAATTGTTAAGCCAATCATGAGAATTCTGTTTTCCTGGAAAGTGACAGACAGATGGTGCAAATTAGGCAGGTGGAGTACATAAAGATGCTCTTCTTCCCACTTTCCACATCTGCAATTGTCTGCATGCGATGGAACGTCAGGAGCATTGTAAGTATACGTTGTAGGACAACATGTATAGGCCAGTTCTTCAGCCAGTCAAAGCAGCTATTTCCTTGATTCCAAAAGTTCTGTAAGGTCATACCATACAACCAAATGAAGAGTGTGAGCTCCATTCCTATGATGCTTAACCTACACGTTTCAAATAAAGAATCTGGGAGGCAGTAGGGAAAGGACATCTTCCTTTCTACGTTCAAGCTGATACTAGGCCAGACCAGGCAACAAGGGAGTAGAACTGTCACCATACCCTATTTTCCCCCAGATGACCTAACTAATCAAAGATGACACCCCTCTTTCCTACTGAACACAGATACAGCCTCAGGGTCCTAACTAATCTCTCCTCTACCTACTGCCAATCCCTAAGCAACTATCTACTTATTACCTATTTACTATCCTGCGCCCTGAGAACATTTGCCAGATACCAACATGGACAGTCAGGGTAACATGACTGTCCCATTGGAATGACCTCTTTAGGGTATCATTTGCACAGCAAATGTCTCCATACCCTTTACAAGGCCCCTGAGTGTGACCCTGGAAATAGGGAATCCACCAGACCTTTCAGAGGGAATGTCTAGAGCACACAGGTATAGAGCTGGTCTCGTTACTGTAAAGTCAAGCTCACATTCTGCCATGTGTTGACCTAAGAAAGGGAAAACAGTGTCATGGTTAAGAGTCCAACCTGTAGGATACAAACACCGCATTCGTATCTCAGCTCTGACGCTTAACAGCCCTACTTCAGTTTCCTCATCTGTAAAATGGGGATGATAATGATATCCTTCTCCTAACACTGTTGTAAGGATTACCTGAATTAATACAAGCCCTTAGAACAGCAGTTCCCAAATACATATGTATTTGCTATTATATTTTGAAAATTTAAACTTCTATACAAATTTATAACTCTTTACTGAGATCTTTGTGGGTTTTTTCTTTAAATTATTTGAGTAGGTTAAGTTGTTTTTTTTTTTTTAATCCACAGGCATAATAGGTCCTCTACCTGCTCTTTCCTGTTAAATTCTTGGTTTTTTTCCTCTTAATAGCATAAAAATAATTTTTAAAAAACTTTTTATAAAAAGTATGGTGAGTTTCTGCAATCTTATGGGCTTTGCTACATTCACTCATTATCCTTGCTATAAATGTTTACTAGTCAGGGATTAATTTCATTTCATAATGCTTTAGTTTTATTAGTAATCCTCAGTTTTACTGAAACTCTGCATGCCCATATATAACTTAGGCGTATCCCTTCATTCAATAAATGTTAGAGCAAGAATCCTACCTAACAGGATACTGTTCTAGGCAATGGATTTGCAATTCTTAAAGCAAAAATTAAATATATGCTGCATGTTACATTTTAAAATGTGTATGGGGAAATATAATAAGTATTTTTAATATGGAAAAATTTTAAAAAATATTTTGCATCAAAAATTACTTGCCTTTCTAACTTCCTCTTTAAAGCATCACACACAAACAGAAAAACTAAAGTTATGTATCTTAGAAATTGCCAATAATTTCATATGGTCTAAGTATCTTACATATTAGAATTTCATATAATATGAGTTAAAGAAGAAAGTTCTAATAGGACTTACTCCAGAACTTAATATTCTTAGCCCCACTGTAAAGTGATGTACCAAAAGCTGAACAGGCACTATAGTATGACGATAGTCACAGGCCAAACTGAAATCTGAGTACCTCCACTGACATTTAAAGAATTATTAAGCCCATCTCCAATAATTCTCATACATATGTAACTATGAAAATAAATATGGTTATTTACATGTTTTAGATAAAATCTTTAAGTGAAAACATCATATAAATTCCAAAGTAAGGAGTTTTGACTATGATTGATCTAAGGACCCTTGACTTTTAAAACCCTTAGCCTGAGATCAATTTTTCAAACATCCCTAGAATTAATGGTTCCTTACTGATTTTAAGCTTTTGGTGTTTACAATTAGTCAGAGATAAAGCATTCCTTTCATCATTTTTATCATTTCCTGTTCAATTGCTTTGGAAGTGTGAGAACTGTCCTTATTTTGCTGGGTCTCTGCTCAACGTTCAGTGTTTTATGAGTCACTCTTGATAATGTTTCATGATTTACACAGATTAGAGGGATGAACGCTTTCCCTGCTCCTGAAGCTGGGCATGGAGCCTACTTAAAAAACAAAACAAACAAACAAAAACAATAGAAAATGTAAAAGTTGTACAGGTTCTAGAAGTTTCCAACAAAACTTTATTCCTTAATGTTTCACAAACATAGAGATACACTTTTTGCTTCAATTTCAAAAGACTGAGGCACTGCATTAAGATATCTGTAAGTGACTGATACTGACATGACAAACCACAAACAAGTGCACAATTGACCAGAGACTGAAACTTCACTGCATTGATTTGTTTCATACTGAACAAGACACTATAGATGGTGAAAATCCTTTGAAAATACATCTTATCAAGTTTCCTTCAAACCTTTACATAAGTTCACATTGCTCTTAAGATAAACTCCAAAGCCCTTACATACAACCTCAAAGGTCCTGCACAGCCTGTCTCTGCTCACGTCTGCATCCACCTCCTCCGTGATGCTACGAGCTCTTCACCCGTGCAGTGCTCCCAACTCACGCTCCCTCTTTTCTTAAACCAGCAAACTCACAGTCTCCTGTCCCATAGAACCCTTTCCTTGTCCCAACAAAGTAAGGTCTTCTTGTTACATTAACCCATTAAAAAATGACCTTCCTTTTGAGCACTTTTTTCCTAACTTTTTCCAGTTTTCTTGAAATATAATTGACATACCACACTGTATAAGTTTAGGGTGTACAGCATAATTTGACAATATGTCAGAAAATGATACTATAAGTTAACATCCATCATCCATATAGATACAAAAAATATATCTTTTTTCTTGTGATGAGAACTTCTAGGAGCTACTCTCTTAACAACTTTCCTTTATATCCTACTTCAATGTTAACTACAGTCCTCATGTTGCACATTATGTCCCTAGTACATACTTATCATACAACTGGAAGTTTGTCCCTTTTGTCCACCTTCCTCCAAATCCCTCTCAAACCAATCCCACCTCTGGTAACCAAAAATCTGATCCCTTTTGCTGAGCCATTTTTTTTTTTTTAATTCCACAAAAAAGTGAGATCATGCAATAGCTACCTTTTTCTGTCTGACAGCACTTAGCATAATGTCCTTAGGATCCATCCATGTTGTCACAAGTGGCAGGATTTCCTCCCTTTTTATGGCTGAATAATATTCCCTTGTATACATACATATACCAAACCTTCTTCATCTGTTCATGTGTTAATGGACACTCAGGTTGTATCCACATCTTGGCTGTTGTGAATTACGCTGCAGTGCAGATAAAGGTGCAGAGATTTCTTCAACACGGTGTTGTCCTTTCCCTCATCTATATTCTCAGCAGTGCAACTGCTAGATCACAGGGTAGCTCTATTTTTAAATTTTTGAGGAGCCTCCGTACTGTCTTTCACAGTAGCTGCACCAGCGTGCATTCCCACCAACAGCACACAAGGGTTCCTTTTTCTCCACACCCTAGCCAACAAATTGTTATCTCATTTTTAAAAAAAATTTTAAGTATTTTAATTCCAGTATAGTGAACATACAGTGTTATATTAGTCTAAGTTGTACAATATAGTGATTCAACACTTTCATACATCACTGTGTGCTCATCTCGACAAGTGTTCTCTTTCATCCCCATCACTTATTTCCCCCATCCCCACCCACCTCCCCTCTGGTAAACATCCGTTTGTTCTCTTCAGTTCAGAGTTTCTTTCTTTTTTTCTTCCCTTTGTTTTGTTTCTTAAATTCCACATATGAGTGAGATCATATGGTATTTGTCTTTCTCTGACTTATCTTGCTTAGTATATAAAATTCCATTATATATACGTACACACACACACACACACACACACCCCACATCTTTATCCATTCATCTATTGATGGACACTTGGGCTGTTTCCATAATTTGGCTAATGTTGATAATGCTGCTGTAAACATAGGGGCGCATGTATCCCTTTGAATTTTTTTGTATTCTTTGGGTAAATACTCAGTAGTGCAATTACTGGATCGTAGTATAGTTCTACTTTTAATTTTCTGATGAACCTCCATACTGTTTTCCACAGTGGCTGCACCAGTTTGCATTCCCACCAACAGCACAAAACGGTTCCTCTTTCTCCACATCTTTGCCAACACTTGTTTGTTTTTGATTTTAGCCATTCTGACAGGTGTGAGGTAATATCTCATTGTAGTTTTGATTTGTATTTCCCTGATGATCAGTGGTGTTCAACATCTTTTCAAGTGTCTGTTGGCCATCTGTATGTCTTCTTTGGGAAAATGTCTGTTCATGTCTTCTGCCCATTTTTAAATTGGATTATTTGTTTCAGAAGTGTTGAGTTCTAGAAGTTTTTTTTTTTTATATATGTATATTTTGGATACTATCCCTTTATCGGATATGTCATTTGCAAATATCTTCTCCCATTCAAGTAGGTTGCCTTTTATTTTGTTGCTTATTTCCTTTCCTGTGCAGAAGCTTTTTATTTTGATGTAGTGCCAACAGCTTATTTTTGCTTTATTTCCCTTGCCTCAGGAGACATATCTAGAAAAATGTTGCTACAGCCGATGTCAGAACTTATTGCCTACGTTCTCTTCTAGGATTTTTATGGTTTCTGGTCTCACATTTAGGTCTTTAATGCATTTTGAGTTTAGTCTTTGTGTATGGTGTAAAAAAGAGATCCAGTCTTCCCAACACCATTTGTTAAGTGACTGCCCTTTTCCCATTGGCTATTGTTTCCTGCTTTGTCAAAGATTAATTGGCCATACAGTTGTGGGTTCATTTCTGGGCTCTATTCTGTTCTACTGATCTATGAGTCTATTTTTGTGCCAGTACCATACTGTTTAGATTACTACAGCTTTGTAATATAACTTGAAGTCTGGAATTGCAATACCTCTGGCTTTGTTTTTCTTTTTCAAGATTGTTTTGGTAACGTGGGCATTTTTGTGGTTCCATACAAATTTTAATATATTTTTGTTCTAGTTCTGTGGAAAATACTATTGGTATTTTGGTAGGGATTGCACTAAATCTGTAGATTGCGTTTAACATTATTTTAACAATATTTGTTCTTCCAATCCATGAACACAGAATGTCTTTCCATTTCTTTGTGTCCTCTTCAATTTCTTTCATCAATGTTTTAGTTTTAGGGTTAAGGTCTTTCACTTTTTTGGTTAGGTTTATTCCTAGGTGTCTTTATTATTTTTGGTGCAATTGTAAATGGGATTGTTTTCTTAATCTCCTTTTCTGCTGCTTCATTATTAGTATATAGAAATGCAACAGTTTTCTGCACATTGATTTTGTATCTTGCACTTTACTGAATTCCTTTATCAGTTGTAGTTTTTTGGTGGTATCTTTCATGTCATCGGCAAACAGTAAAAGTTTTACTTCCTCCTTACCAATTTGGATGCCTTTTATTTCTTTTTGTTGTCTCATTGCTGTGGCTAGGGCTTCCAGTATTATGTGGAATAAAAGTGGTGAGAGTGGACATACCTGTCTTGTTCCTGAACAGAGGGAAAGCTCTCAGTTTTTCATCACTGAGTATGAAGTCAAGCTGTGGGTTTTTTGTATGTGGCCTGTATTATGTTGTGGCATATTGCCTCTAAACCTACTCTGTTGAGGGTTTTTATCATGAATGGATGTTGTACTCTGTCAAATGCTTTTTCTGCATCTATTGAAATGTTCATGTTTTTTTTGTCCTTTCTCTTATTGATGTGATATATGATGTTTGATTTGCAAATATTGAACCACCCTTGCATCCTGGCAATAAATCCCACTTGATTGTGGTGAATGATATTTTTAATGTATTGTTGGATTCAGTTTGCTAATATTTTGTTGAGGACTTTTGCATCTATGCTCATCAGAAATATTGGCCTTTAGTGCTTTTTCGCGTTGCCTTTTTCTGGTTTTGGTATCAGGGTAATGCAGGCCTCACAGAATGAATTTGGAAGTTTTTCCTCCTCTTCCATTTTTTGGAATAGTTTGAGAAGAATAGATATTACTCTTCTTTACATGTTTGGTAGAATTTACCATTTGGTCCTGAACTTTTGTTTGTTGGCAGTTTTTTGTCTACTGATTCAGTTTCATTGCTGGTCATTGGTCTGCTCAAATTTTCTATTTCTTCCTGATTCAATTTTGGAAGGTTATAGGTTTCTAGAAATTTATCCACTTCTTCTAGGTTGTCCAATTTTTGCATATAATTTTTCCTGACATCCTCCTACAGTCCTTTGTATTTCTGTGGTGCCAGTTATTTCTTTTTCATCTCTGGTTTTGTTTATTTGAGCCCTCTTTTTTCTTCGATGAGTGGCTAAAGGTTTATCAATTTTGTTGATCTTTTCAAAGAACCAGCTCCTGGTTTCACTGATCTGTTCTACTGGCTTTTTTTAGTTTCTGTTTTATTTCTGCTCTAATCTTTATTATTCCCTTTCTTCTAATAGGTTTGGGGGTTTGTTTGTTCTTTTTCTAGCTCCTTTAAGTATGAGGTTGTTTGAAATTTTTCTTGCTTCTTGAGGTAGGCCTATACTGCTATAAACTTCCTTCTTAGGCCTGCTTTTGTTGCATCCCAAAGATTTTGTTGCATCCTTCTCTCTTGTCTTTTTGATGCTAGCCATTCTAATTGGCAAGATCTGATAGCTTAATGTCATTTTGACTTTCATTTCCCTAATTGGTGATGTTGAGTATCTTTTCATGTACCTGTTGGCCATTCCTATATATTCATTGGAAAAATGTCTACTTAGGTCTATTTTTCACTGAATTATTGTTTAATGTTCCTGTTTTAGGTTTTGGTTTTCTGGGTTTTTTTTTTTTTTTTTCTATTGAGTTATATGAATTCCTTATATATTTTGGATATTAATCCCATATCAGATAGATGGTTTTCCCATTCCATAGGTTGTCTTTTCACTGTAGATTTTTTTCGTTTGATGTGCAAAAGCTTTTTTAGCTTAATGTAGTCCCACTTATTTATGTTTGCTTTCATTGCTGTGCTTTAGGTGTCCCACCCAATAAACTGTTGCCAAGACCCATGTCAAGGAGTTTTTAATCAATGTTTTCTTCCAGAAGTATTATGGTTTCAGGTCTTACATTTTAATCTTTGATTCATTTTGAGTTAATTTTTGTGAATCATGTAAGACAGAGGTTGAATTTCATTCCTTTACATGTCAATGTCCAATTTTCTCAGCACCATTTAATGAAAAGACTGTCTTTTCTCCATTGAGTATAACTGACTCCAATGTCAAATATCAGTTGACCGTATATGCTTATTTATTTCTGGGCTCTCAGTTCTGTTCCTTTGGCCTATTTATCTGTTTTTATGCCAGTATCATACTGCTTTGATTAACGGATCCTGAAATCAGAAAATGTGATTCCTCCTGCTCTGGTCTTCTTTCTCAGAATTGCTTTGGCTATTCATAGTCTTTTGTGGTTCTATATAAATTTTAGGATTGTTTTTTCTACTTCTGTGAAAACATGCCATTGGAATCTTCATAGGAATTGCACTGAATCTATAGATGGCTTTTGGTAGTATGGACTTTTTTTTAATTTATTTTTTTTATTATGCTATGTTAATCACCATACTTTACATCATTAGCTTTTGATGTAGTATTCCATGATTCATTGTTTGTGTATAACACCCAGTGCTCCATGCAGAACGTGCCCTCTTTAATACCCATCACCAGGCTAACCCATCCACCCACCCTCCTCCCCTCTAGAACCCTCAGTTTGTTTTTCAGAGTCCATAGTCTCTCATGGTTCATCTCCCCCTCCGATTTCCCCCCCTTCATTCTTCCCCTCTTGCTATCTTTTTTTTTTTTTTTTTAACATATAATGTATTATTTGTTTCAGAGGTACAGGTCTGTGATTCAACAGTCTTGCACAATTCACAGCGCTCACCATAGCACATACCCTCCCCAATGTCTATCACCCAGCCGCCCTATCCCTCCCACCCCCCACCACTCCAGCAACCCTCAGTTTGTTTCCTGAGATTAAGAATTCCTCATATCAGTGAGGTCATATGATACATGTCTTTCTCTGATGGTAGTATTGACATTTTAACAATATTAATTCTTCCAACCTGTGAATACAGGATACCTCTCCATTTACTTGTGCTTTCCTCAATTTCTTTCATCAAAGTCCTGTAGTTTTCATACTAGCGATCTTTCACCTCGAGTAAATGTACTCCTAAGTATTGTATTCCCAATGTATTCCTAATTTTATTGTTTTTGATACTACTGTAAATGAAACCACTTTATTTCTTTTTCAGATAATTTATTCTTTGTGTACAGAAACAGTACTGATTTTTGTATGTTAATTTTGTATCCTGCAACTATACTGACTTCATTGATAAGACCTAACAATTTTTTGGTGGAGGTCTTTAGGATCTTCTGTATGTAAAATCCTGTCATCTGCAAATAGAGACATTTTACTGCTTTGTTTCCAATTCTGATGCCTTTTATTTCTTTTTCTTGCCTGACTGCTCAGGCTAGGACTTTCAGTACCATGTCAAATAGGAGTGGCGAGAGTGGGCACCCTTGTCTTGTTCCTGATCTTAGAGGAAATACTTTCAACCTTAGCATATTATATAATTTATTTAGGGTGGGGAGACTGGGTAAAACTGGTCAAAAGTTACAAACTTCAAATTATAAGACAAATAAGTACTGAGGATATAATGTACAACATGGTGACTATAGTTAACATTGCTGTATAGAATAATTGAAAGTCACTAAGAGAATAAACCTTAAAACTTCTTACTCTTTTTTGCCCCCTTTAGAAACAGTAAGTTCCATTACAACTGAATACATGTCCAATACTTAACAAATGCTAAATACATAGTAGATAGTTGGCAAATTTTAGTAAAATGAATTAATTTTAAACCTAAAATGATGACTCTGGGACAGAAATTGAGCTGTGTATTTTTCTAGACCGCATTTCAGCCACCAACTTCCTATGTAACAATCTAAATGACCAATGATAACATATTATGAGGGGAGAAGCAAAATGCAGAAAAAAGCCGGTAAGGGATTAGTGAATATACATTGTTTATTATCCCTTGCGATGGAAAAGTAGCCAAACAAGCAGGGGATAATGGTTTAAACTACATTAGAATTATTGAAACCTGGGGAAAACTTTCCCTACAAGAAAAACTCCAGAAGTTTCTTTAAATGTTTACTCTATTTTTTTATTAAAAAAGCAACATATATAAGAATATAAACTTCCCTGCAAACCCCCCAAATCCAGAAACAACCACAATGATATATATTTTACTAGCTCTTTGTCTACACAATTATATATGATTATTATCTTGTAAAAGATGGTAATATATCCTGTTCTGCAACTCACCATACTTTAATGAAGCTATCAATTAAAACACCTATTTTGGATGGATAGGGTTCCAAAATCTCGTCGTCCCCCCCCCCCCCCCCGGCACTTTTCCTATTACAGTCAATGCAGAATATGAATAATCAGTTAAAATGAGAGTAGAAAGAAAAAATTTTAACAGTATCTTCTTCCATTCTTAAAATAAGAAAAATATTTTCAAGATATGAAATCCATAGCAAAACTATTCCCCAATATATCAAAATTGCCAGTACAACAAAAGCAAATAAACAAACAAAAGTCTAAAAACTTAAAAAAAGGTGGGGGAGTGTGACCGAGCATATTCATCTTAACCAACCGCTGCTTGCGTTGACCTGTTGGGTTCGCCCCTTGCTTTCAACCACCCTGCCTTCTATCAAATTGCTTCTACGCAGAATTTCCCATACCAAACCCTCCCTCCTCTCCAGGCTAACCTAGAAGTAAATCACAGCAAGCCCTGCAGCCCTGCTTTTGATCCTACTGCTCGCTCCCCCAGCCAACCCAGGACCTCGTTTGCTCTTCCATAGGCCTCCAATGCCCAGGACGGTGGTTCTCAAAGGTGAGTTTGCACTAGAATTACCTGGAAGGGCTTGTCAAAACACAGACTATAGGCCCCACTGTAGGAGTGTCTGATTCCAGGGGTCTTAAGTAAGATAAGGCCAATGGCATTTCTAACTAGTTCCCAAGTGATGTCCATTTTTGTGTGAGGAATCACACTTTGAGAATCAGTGGCCCAGATGAAGAACCAATTCCTACAAAAAGCTGTCTCAATTTTCATACCTCTTGGTGTCCTCAGTTCTCCCAGCATTGTCTTGAAAACCCACACCACACCACTCAACACTGGATTACACAGCCTTGGTTGCTGTATTCTCACAGGTTCTCACCTTCTTTCCACACCAGAAGATTATAAATCCTTCAAGGGCAATAAACACAAGAAATATGGCTCCTGTGACTCACGGGGAGCCAGGACACAGCAAATAGACAGACATATGTGCTTAATACAGAGGCCCCATCTGACTGGCTAAAAACAATGTGAATCTTAAAATCTCAAGCAAATTTAATTCTACTAAAAATTTCTGTTTGCTATATTATGGTAGATGTTTTCAAATATACCAGCAACAAATCCTGAAATAACCTTATTCTGTGATTATGTGTTTATTATTTGTCTTCTCCTATCAGAAAGTGACCTTCAAGGGAACAAGTTTATATTCCTTGTTCTCCAATTATATTTCCATAGTAGGGACTCAAGAAATATTTGTTAGTCAGCATACTGAATGACTAGCTAGAGAAATGAGTACTATTTGCTCATATTCTAGCTACAACCTGGCCACTCAAATGTATGTTTCTAGAAATTATTATTCAATCTTTAATCAAATAATCTGGATCACTGTTAAACCTTCAGAAGCTTTTAAGGAGTAGATTGAAAAAAAAACAGAAATGGTTATACCACTCATCTCACAAGTTTTCATTTTAGTTTTAAAATCTGTGTTAAGTGAAACAAAATTTTAAATGCTGAAAGGAATTCTATTAAATAGATTCAATGATTTTATTTATTTATTTATTTAAGATTTTATTTATTTATTTGACAGAGAGAGAGCTGGAGAGCACAAGCAGTGGGAGTGGCAGAGGGAGAGGGAGAAGCAGGCTTCCTGCCGAGCAGGGAGCCTGACGTGGGGCTCGATCCCAGGACCCTGGGATCATGACCTGAGCCGAAGGCAGACGCTTAACGACTGAGCCACCCAGGTGCCCCTAAATAGACTCAATGATTTTAAATTAAGCATCTTTTTCCACTACATGTGCAATTAGAAAATACAACTTGTATAAAAAGAAACACCAGTGAAAACAAAGTATTTTCAAAAATCCATTAGCTCCTAATATTTTCATTCATTAAAATCACTTATAAACAAAACTTTAACTTAGGAAATGTAGTAATGACGTTGAAAGTACAAATAATAGCTACCACTGATAGGAACTTTATAGACACTAAAAAAACTGCTTCAGAAATTAATCTAGCTTGTAACAAAGCTATTAAAATTGTTTGAATTAGTTTCATAATTACTAACAACATTTGTGATGATCTGAATTAATCTTCAAAGTTATCAAAATCCCAATCAACTTGATAAGATTGCTACAGAGCCCAAACACTCTCAAGAAAGAATATATTAAGATACATCTTTGCAATAATATGAACAATTAACAGAATTAATGGAATACATCAAGTAACTCTTTGCAAATAAACTTTATTCCCCTTCCAGTTACCAGATTGTGAATTACATTTATTTATAATTCAAACAAGGCATTCAACACATTTTATTTCCATTCCAAAAAAAAAAAAAGAAAGAAAAGAAAGAGATATGAAATTTCTATGTGAAAATGTAATTTCCATATTTGAGATGAAGTAATTTCAAGGAAAAGAAAGTGCCCAAAATGAAGTTCCAAGTAAACCATTTCAATGATTTTTTTCCTTATTCAGGATATATATTAACAATTAACACATAATTTTTATTGTCCTACTTACTAAAATCTTCTAACACTGCATGCTTTGGAAAAGTAATTTGTGCCCCATTATTTAAAATCCCACCACATTATAAATACAAGCACAGAAAACATCTGTTATATACTAAGCAGACAAATGCTATTTAATCTTCATTTCAGGCTGCATATAGTAGGTTTAGGGGGCATGATTTAAATCTCACTAATTCTAGGTATGAAATATTTAGTAGTTTTATTTGAATGAAAATTGTTCCATCTCTATAATCATGGAGAGGTGAAAAATACATAGTAACTATATTCTTTGAGTAAAAAAAGAAAACATTCATGTATTTGTTGAAAATATTTAAGGCAGTTGACAGTACCAATATTTTCATTATTATTTGGCATTTATAGGTACACTGATAGTGACAGGGTCTGCTATTTAATATTTTAGATATATAAACACAATAATAATAGAAATCATTAGACATAAAAGATGACACTGCTACTCATAATTCTTAAATGATCTGGGTTCAATCAATCACTCTCTTGAATACCAAACAGTTTCCCTTTAGAATATGAGTATCACAGTTACATTTTGGGGATTGTAAACAAAATCCATGTATTTATATATTATTCTAATACCAGAAGACGCCAAATATACTATACTGACTGCCAGTGTTCTCACTTCTTCACGCACCCCTTCTGGTATCACCAGCATCGTCAACTAACAGTTTTTTACATTAGAAGCCAAAAGGGGACATTGCTGATAGTCAAGGTAATTCATGATTCTCCCTGAACATAACTGAAATACTGAAATGGCATTAGGGATGTAAAACTGTATTCCATCTTAGAATGTTATCACAAGATTCACCATCTCCTAATGTTTATTTATTAATTTTATATTTACACCTTGATACTTGTGTAGACGTTAAATAGTTTAGTAATCTGAGGCCTGATGCATACCAGCTGGGCCTGTCAAATGTAGCTTGCATAAAAATCAACATAAAATATAAAACTTAGTAGAACAATTCATGACCTAGATAATTTTTTTCTTTCTGAGGTTTTTCCCAAATGGAAGTATGGCTGTGAGTGTGTATAGACCTCAATACTTCCAGGGAATATTTATACATTCTCTAAATGAGAACATCAGATTATAAAAGAAACAAATGCTCCCTCCAATTCCCAAACATCACTTGAAAATCGGTTGTTTAGAATTCAGGATCAGAGGGGCGCCTGGGTGGCTCAGATGGTTAAGCCTCTGCCTTCAGCTCGGGTCATGATCCCAGGGTCCTGGGATCGAGCCCCGCATCGGGCTCCCTGCTCCGCAGGGTGTCTGCTTCTCCCCCTCCTTCCTGCTCGAGCTCTCTCTCACTATCTCTGTCTCTCTCAAATAAATAAATAAAATATTTAAAAAAAAAAAAAGAATTCAGGATCAGAGGTCCGCCTTCAAAAGGCAATCTGCCTCACAACTACAGATAGAACTTTATGCATTTAAAATGCAAGTGCTATAAAAGCAATAAAATTAAACCGAAAACAGTAACAGTAAAGACTTCAGAAATTTAAATCTCTGAAGACATGTGGTGGTTCACCCTTTCCCAACCCCCTTTCTCTGTCAACACAAAGCAGAGTGATCCACTGTGATGTGGACCCCCCCACAGCCCACTCTGGCTCAGAGACTCCAGCCTGGACTATGCTCGACCTCACTGTCAGACTAACCAGAAGGACTACTCTCTTCCTCTATTTGTTTGACTGCAAGCTCCTCAGAAACATAACCATCGAGTACCTCAACCGTGCTTCACACATAGTTTGCTGAATACATGAAAGACAAGGTACCTTGAGGGATTTAAAACTACGTATTACATAACCCCTTCCCTCAAGAAGCTTTTAAACGAGTAGTGGGGAGGTAAGAAGAGCATACGAGTAGTTCCGGTATCAGGCACAATATGAAAACCAAGTGAAGAACAGAGGTTCACCTGGAGGTTGACAAACTAACCTTCCTTCCATCTATTTATTCGTTCATTCAAAAATGTTTAGCGAACCCCTCCACCATGCATCAGGCGTGTTGTTGGTAAGGGACACAAACATAACCATGACTCCCACAGTCTACGCCCTCCAGTCACTGTCAGCTCAGAGTCACTGTCTGGGGACTGTCAAGAACCAGATGCTGGACCTCCAGAGATCCTTTAGCTCCCCTCAG
The DNA here is from genome assembly GCF_004348235.1 of Phoca vitulina. Taxonomy (NCBI): domain Eukaryota; kingdom Metazoa; phylum Chordata; class Mammalia; order Carnivora; family Phocidae; genus Phoca; species Phoca vitulina. Next base: position 3,710,376 of record NW_022589712.1, on the reverse strand, counting down.
TGCAATTTCAAAATCTACCAAATGACCAGACTGCCTTATCTTCACTTGTTGTAATCAGACGTAAAGGGTTGATATACGTGAAATTCCTTGGAAATGACAACTGCTCTATGGTCACCCAATACTGATGCATTGAAAATATTGCCACAGTTCAACTAAAACATGCCATGCATTCTCCACTTCTTCAGCATTTTGGCTCTGTGCACTAAGTAAGTAGGTGCTCAATAAAATACTAAATGAATGAAGAAAAACTAGCTTTTTTAACAGTATGACGTCATCATTAAAAAAACACAAGCAGTGTGAAAGTTGGCCATTTTAAAAGCAAACATAATTTTTAATGCAAATAGTCGTCCCATTATTCATTTGTTTAATAAATCTGAATTTTCAAACATGATCTTTCTCTAAACAGAATATACCATTACACAATTTCCCCCACAGTGTAGATCATTTCCGAGGCTGGTTTATCAGTGGTTAAAAAAGAAATAAAATAAATGTTTAGTGAGTACTTACACTGTATAAAGCATTGTGCAAGTTATTTACTCCAGCACAGTTTTCCTTGGTTCATTTTCTTTTACTAAACTGACACAAAATGAAATAATCTGGATAGGCCTGTCCCACTCATTTTCAACAAACTATTCTCCCAGAACTTCTAGCTGTCACACTTTGTTCCTGGGTCCGCCATGGAAACGGAAACACTCCCTAAAAACCCTGTCCACAAAAATGTCCTTCCTCAAAACATTTTCAATGGAGCAATTTGGAAGGAGAATAAGGCCTAGTTGAGGAAAACACAATTTTTAAAAAAATAATGAGGAGGGAGCAAGGGAAAAGAAACAAAATGCTTCAACTGACCACTACCTTAATCCATAATTACATAAATGAAATAAAGATATTTAGCTGGCTTTCTGTATTTCAAAGCAAACTGGGCGATGCCATTCACACAAGATTCGTGCTACACCTCGTTCCTACACCCTCTGCAAGCTGCGCTACAGAATCTCACTGAACATAAAGTGGACGTCTTGAGATACATTCTCGTGATAAACTCCCTGGGAAGAAGGGGTGACAGGGTCCCAGCAGGCTGCAGTGGTAGAATGAAAGACTCCGGTTTGCACTTGCACTGCAAGCTGCCTGCACCCTTGTGCTGTGTGTGTCCCCACCACCAGCTTGGAAGCCCCAAGTCACACCTCATTCAACCTCTTTTTGTTCCTGATCCCTGCAACCGTCTGTAGCCCTCTGCAGGGCCACCAGCCAGATCATCTCCGTCCAACCACAAGTTTTTCTTCAGGTATAACTGAGCATTGCTTCAGTTACACTCAGCTATTCTTAATAATCATTTAACTCTTGAGTATATGTACTCAACAGTTTAAGGTATTATTTGATTAACTAATACAGAAAACAGATTTGAAAGATAAGGAATGACACATTCAAATATTTATAAACATCTAAGAGTTAACTATCATTGTAACATTAAAAGAGTATGCAAATTTTTTCATTTTCTAGGACCTATCCTCAGTTTCCTATCTCACAAATATCCTTTATTCTTACACTATATCATGATCCATCATTATATAGCAAGTTGAAATCTGCATCTTTATATGATGTGCCTAAAGCACAATGCAGTCATACTTTTGAAAGTGCCAAACATCTCAAATTGTTTTCAAATGTCTGAGGTTTGTAATAACTGAGATATGCCATTTCAAGCTTTGTTTTTAATATTAAATGTTATGGTTGTTCTGAAAAGAATACATTTCTCTGACGTATTTATATTTCTCTCTCCCTCTCCCTTACCCCTCCTTCTCAATCCATAAACACACACACACACACTCATGCACGTGTACTTTACTTTAAGTGGGCGCATGGAGCCCAATGAGGGGCTCAAATGCACAACCTTGAGATCAAGACCTGAGCTGAGATCAAGAGTCAGATGTTTAACCAACTGGGTTAAACTGGGTGCCACCCAGGCACCCATACATGTACTCTAAAATCTAATTTGTGCCTTGATGCCAAAAGCTCTCTTCTGGAAATATTTATCTCTTTAATATAAAAATTATGTCAGAAAATTACAGAAACTTTGAAAATGGAGGAAAATCAGCTCCAAGCAGCATACTAGTACCACAGTTCTAACAGCATAACATTTTATAGTGATCATTTTTAAACTACCGGCATTTTTAAGCTTTACAGCATTTTGTTACACTAAATAAATTACCAGAAAAATAGCATGTATTTTTGTTTTTAACATAAAAGTTCTTCATATAGTTAAAATCATGTAACATAAATTTCTACTATAAGAATATTCATAGAAATAAGAAGTCCTATTTAGCCAAATATAGATTCATTTAAAATTAAAATCATACTAAAATATTCAAATCCAATCAAATCCAATACATTAATACATATTCAACTTGGAGGGAAATTTATTTCACTTCACATCCCCTTCGAGCCCACATTTCTTTTTTTTGTAAATATAAGAGCATCTTAAGTTCATGAGTGTGAACAAAACATCTAATGCAAAGTCAAGAGTTCTTTACCTACTGTGTCCATAGAAAAATTGTTTAAAGACTTCTTTTTGTAAAAGGTAATAATATAAATATATTTTTGAAATATAAAGAACATTTGTGTAATCATTAATAACAATCATTAAATAAAATCAAGTCTAATATTGACTTCTGCATTTTTCAATATGGTCATGTCTAAACAAATTTTCAAAAGTTCTTTGCAAGTTTTTTTGAGTCAAGGACCTTATTTATTTCCCCTCATTCTAACTTATTTAATCTTTTTAAACAGAATAAAACTTTTACAGAATTAAAATGCCAATTTTGTCTACTTTATATGTTACTTTCCCGCAGTTTTCTTGTCACTATAAACTAGAAAATAATGCACACTCAATCTGAATAAGATCCTACCTTCTGGTTTGTTGTTTTTCCTCTTCAGCCATTTTTCTACAGTCTCTGCACTAACACTTTCAGATACAAACTCGTCTAACACCTGGGGATGAAGAGAAAGATATGCCTTCACTTTTTCATCTGTCAAACCTGTAAAAGAATTAGAAAGAATAAAATTAACCTAGATGACACCTTCATAAGCATCAAAAATATAGAAAAATGACACATTATGCTAAGATTGATTTAAGATAGAAAATGAATGTAAAGATATATACACATACAATGGAATATTATTCATCCATGAAGAAGACTTAAGTTCAGATATATGTTACAACATGGAGGAACCTTGAAAACAATATGGTAAGTTAAAAAAAGCCAGACACAAGGGATGATTATTGTATGATTCCACTTACATGAAATATCTAGAATAGGCAACTTCATAGAGACAGAGCAGATTAGCAGTTACAGTGAGCTGAGGGAGGGAAGCATGGGGAATTATGACTTAATAGGTACAGAATTCTGTTTTGGGTGAAGGCCAAGTTTTAGAAGTGGACAGAGGTAATGGTTATAGTACATGTTGCGAGTATAATTACTGCCACTGAATTATAGACTTGAAGTGGTTAAAATGGCAAATTTTATGTTATGTATATTTTGCTACTATGAAAAAATAGTAAAAAAGACAAAGGTTAAATCTTTAGCAGTTTTAAACTATAGACATTGTATCACGTGACAGCTGTTTCCCAAGAGCAGATCCCAGTGTTGTCCTGGAGGCGATCGTGCACTTCAACGCTGTAAAGGGAAGCCCTACAGAGCACTTAGACCTTCCTGTAAATAGTTACCATAGCTTTAATTCGCAAGGTAAGTGAAACTCTAGCCAGAGAAGCGAACAGGAGAATATAGTGCTGGTACATTTTAGGTGCTAAAACAATGTTTACTGAATAGATTCTTATCTTTCATTGTTTACAGCACAAATTCTCCTTTCTCTCAGGGGCACTGAATCCAGTGATAAAACTAGTATTCAGCTCAGAGTAATTGACATTTGTCCATTCGTATTCCATGTAAGTAATCAGTTTCACTGAAATATTTTTCAGTCTAATAACAACTGTTAAATATACATAGGATTTTCAAACACAGTACTTCTACACATTTTCATGTTGAACATATAAAATCATGTGTTTCGAAATAGGCACTTCATGTGGGTATGCCAGTCATTAGACAACTCCAAATCACGAACAGGCTATCAATAATTATTACTCCGTGATGGCAATTATTTTTACTGTTATATCCTCTCTGTGAATTATTCAGTAAATTACTACCATCCTTCGGGATAGTCAGGTAAAAAAGGAAGCAGAAAATTGTCCTTTCAGAGGCAGAAAAGAAGAAAAGGAAGCATATCTTTATGACTCCAGGGAACAGGCTGCATGTTCCCACCACCAGACCAGCCACACAATTAACACATGTTAATTAGTTCTGTTGGGGACTAAAGTCACAACTGTTAGGATTCTTCAAGAGAATGGTAAGTTGAGAAGGCAAATAATTTTTTTCAATGAATCCAGTACTTCCACCATCAATTTAAACTATAGGTAGACAGACATGGATATATAATTATATAGTTGTATTAGATAAAAGAAAAATAAGACCCCCATCTGTGCTCATGTGGCAAAAGACCTCCAGTGATGCAAAATTCAATTTGAGAAATTCTACAAGGTGCTAAAGATAAAAGCCTGAATAAAGTAAGACAGAGCTCTCCTGACAGAGTAAATTACAGTCCTCAGATACAAAAGGCACAGGATATTGAAGTAAACTAATGGCTGATTTGACCTTCAAGAAGATAGACAATGAGAACTTCCCATTCTCTTCAATCATGTCCTTCAGTCTTTCATAGCTGACATTTGATTCCCTCTTAAAACTTCATCACTTTTGTGACACAACACTGTATTGTTCTTATCCTAACTTCTGATTTGCTCCTTACCTCTCCTCTTCCATAATCTATAATGATGACAGCAAAATCTGAATCAAGAATTGTAATATCTTTTTCATCTCCAGTTCTTGGGTATTCTTCCATCTTGCCTCAAAATTAAGTGAGTCATCTCCGTCCCACGTCCTCCCAAAGTGATTTCAACTCTCAGCTTTACTCTCTCTGCTACTGGTACTCTCCATTTTCCCAGAGACCCAGGCTGGAAATATAAAGTCATAACTGACTCATCCCCCTTGTCATCTCATTTCATCTTAGTGCATGATTATACAAGTCCTGCTTGCCATATTACATATCAGATTAAAGGACTTGTGTCTAAAATACACAAAGAACACTTAAAACTCAACAAGAAGATAACCCAATTAAAAATGAGTCAAAGATCTGAACACATGTCATCAAAGATACAGATACGATAAATAAGCATACGAAAAGATGTTCATCTGTCATTAGTGAACTGAAGTTAAAACAAAAATGAGATTCCACTACATGCCTATTAGAATGGCTAATATCCGAAAACTGACTGTCAATTTTGGCAAGGATATGCAGCACCAAAAATTCTCATTCGCTGCTAATAAGAATGCAAAATGGGAGTTACTTTGGAAGACTGTTTGGCAGTTTCTAATAAAGCTAACTATAATCTTACGATATGACCTAGCAATCACACTACTATTTACTCAACTGACTTGAAGACTTATGTCCACACAAAAACCTGCATGTCAATGTTCACAGCAGCTTTACTCATTACTGTACAAAACTGAAAGTACCAAAAATGTCCTGCAGTAGGCAAGGGAATACACAAGTTGTGGGATATCCATACAATTAAGTTATTTAGCAATAAAGAGAAATAAGCTAATGAAGGGCGCCTGGGTGGCTCAGTCTGTTAAGCATCTGCCTTTGGTTCAGGTCATGATCGACTCTCTCTTCCTTTGCCCCTCCCCCCTGCTTGTGGGCGCACACATTCTCTCTCTCTCTCTGATAAATAAATAAAAATCTTTTTTAAAAAAGAGAGAAAAGAGCTAACAAGCCATAAAAAACATGGATTAGGCTTAAATGCATATTGCTAAGTGCAAAAAGCGAACATGAAAAGGCTGTATATTGTGTAATTGCAATTACAACATTCTGGAAAAGGCAAAACTACAGCGAGAGAGAGAGAGAGAGAGTAAAAAGATCATTGGTTGCTAGATGTTCGAGGGGAAGGGATTAAGACTGAATGGCTGAAGCACAGCACATCTTTTATGGTGGTGAAACTATCCCATATGATACTATAATGGTGAGTAAGTGACATTATGTATTTGTCAAAACCCACAGATGTTGTAAAATTTTAAGAAATCATTTAGAAAGTCAGGCTACCCCAGAATGGAAGGCAGGATATGGCACAAGAATCTAAATGTATGACAAATGTATAAAACAACCTTACTGAAGGAGGTGGGGGATAAGGTGCTGACCTGAGTAACTTTAGAAATGAGTGGAATCTGCTCAGTGGGAAGTCTGCTTTTCCCTCTCCCATTCCCCCTGCTTGTTTTTCCTCTCTCACTGTCTCTCTCTCTTTCAAATAAATAAATAAAATCTTAAAAAAAAAAAAAAGAAAGAAAGAAATGAATGGAATCTGTAAGACTAAAAGCAAAAGAAACTCCACGGAATCACTGTACTCTAGTTGATAAAGTTATCTTACGGCAGGTAGAGTTTAACAATTCTCACACCACTATTCATTTATATTGAAACCGAACAATTAAATAAGTAGATGGTGGGAATGAGGCTTCTCAATGGTAGAGTAGGATGTTATAGATAAGCAAAAGGAGTCTAGAGTAATCTATAGGGTAACGGATTAGACTTTGACACGTCAGTATGAACTCATATTTAGCTTAATACAGATACAGATGGCTAAACATGGAAATACTGGTAGATATACTCTGTGTACACTCAGGTCAGCCACGCACACACATGTCCTTGCTCTGTTAGCTGAGAGGACCTACAAGCAACAATATGCCAGGACCAACAAGTATACGTAGCAGCCAGATCTTGGTTTCTAATACCACTCTCCAATAAAAGGAACCACAGCTACTTGGAGAAATGGCTGAGTCTAGGACAAGTACACAAAATATACAAGGTGAACTTGGAGCATCTTGTTTCCATAAAGTAAGGAAGTGCTAAGTGTGTATACATGAAACACACAAAATGAGTGCGTATGTCAAAAGGATATAAAAGTTGATTGAAAGAGCTCCCAATGATTTGCACATGGAACCATTTGAGTAACAAAATAAAGCAGTACTGGATTATAATCCAAACAATAAAATAATATCCATGCTACGCTATGGTCTGAATGTTTGTGTCCTGCCCCTCCAAATTCAAATGTTAAAATCCTAATTCCCAAAAGTGATGGCATTAGTAGGTACGGCCTCTGGGAAATGCTTAAATCATGAGGGTGGAACCCTTACCAAGGGCTTTGGCTCCAGAGATCCCTAGACCCTTTGTGCCATGTGAGGATACAAAAAGTCCGTGACCTAAAAGAAGGCCCTCACCCAACCAAGCAAGTGCAATGACCTTAGATCTCCCACCCTCGGAACGGTGAGAAATAAATGTCTGTTGTTTATAAGCCACCCAGCCTGTGGTATTTTGTTATAGCAGCCTGAATGGACTAAGATAATCCAGGAGTCCACACTGATATAAATAAAGGACTGAATAAATAAACAGAGAAGAACAAATATTCCACTCAGAAGAATTCCAAATAATGTATGTAGATACTCTCCCCACTCCTTGACACTTACTTTGTATAAATTACTCAAAACTAAATTTTTAAAGATCAATTGAGTCATAAATGAGTTATGATGTCTAAGTAAACTTCTAGACTAAAAAAATTAATTAAATCCTGGATTTAAGTATGTAGAAGAGAATGAAATGCCAAATACACCATTTTGGTTGTAAACTCCACTAGAATTCCAAAGAGTATCACATAGCTTTATATCTCAAATGTCTCAAAAGATCTAAGTATAATTTTCTTCCCAAATTACCATTCATATTTCAAGAAAATCACTACCTCCTTCAACAAGAGAATGGTAGGAGGCGGTTTGACCTGGTAATTAAAAGTACAGGCAAAAGTTAGTTTCCTCATCTCACCTACTGACCTGGGCATGAGCCTGGGCAAAGCACCTCATCTCTCTCAGCCTGGCTTCTTATTTGTTTGGGAATGAGACCTGAATGGGAATAGTAACACTATCTATCACAGGGTCATTAGAATAATTCAATAAGGTAATCCATAGACAGCATTTTTACCTGATACATTTAATAATAGTACCAAAATGCCATTTTTTTACCTGTATGAAGCCAATACTTGAATTTGTCTAGAGGCTCAAATCATAGGTTTGTAACTTTCATTTCTTTAAAATTCCAAATTTTCTAAAACTTCCATTTTTTTAAAACCTTTTTAAAAAGGTTTAATTTTTAAGTAATCTCTACACCCAACATGGGGCTCAAACTCACAACCCCAAGATCAAGAGGTGCACGCTCCACCAACTGAGCCAGCCAGGAGCCCCTAAAACTTCCATTTTTATTTTAGCATTTAATGTATGCTCAACATCCTCAGCCATCAAAAGCAATCTCTCTCACTTTTCTTCTAACATGTTATCCACTTTTACTTCCTATTAACATCCAGTTTTGCAAAGAACCTTTGGGCCAATACAGGATCAACCCAGAATAAGATACTGAAATAACAATCATCCACACTCTTGGAAAATAGTACATGTATGGATGACGAAACGTGCGTCTTTTGTGTTTGTCTGACTTTGGTTTCATGCTTCCATCGCTTCCCATGGCCTATACATCTTGTTTATGTCAAAAAAAAAAAAACTGACTTAGTTTTTTTGAGAATAAACCCAAGGAAAGCAATAAGGTCAGACCAGAGTTGTCCTTAGCACAGTTGGCCTCCAATGATTAAAAATTTGCCACTAAAAATCCATATAATGAATCATACAGATTCCAAGGTAACATGTACATTTGAAAAAATGTATTTTAAAATACTTCATTTCTACTAATAAGCTACATTCTCTTGTCTATGCAACATTTATTTCATTTTCCCACATCTGGCAGGGATGCTGAGGAGCATGGGCTGGGTCAGAGTCGCAGATGACAGAAGGGAAGCACAGGATACTGACAGACTGAATGAGCGGACGGAGGTAGAGACAGTTGGATGAATTTCGTTATTTTCACAATGCCCATTGAAAATGCCATGAAAGGTTACAATCTAAATAAAACCAAAGCAAAACCAGCAGGGTGGTACATGTCATGGGTAGATTTAGCACTGGACCTGAAGGCATGTAAAAAAGGGCAGAAGAAAGACTGATAAATGTTTTTGTAAAGACGATGTGTGTCTAGTAACTGAGCTGACGACCTGTGGAACAGATGATCGACAGCTTCATTTTGACGCTGAGTAACTCTCTTCAAGACACTGACAAACAGATAAAAGCCACAGCAATACCTCCTACTTCAATATCTTATTACTGGACCATAATGAAAAGGATTAGCTCCATTTGTGTTTCAATCCGGGGTAATGCAAAATATCAGCGACAAAATACGACTATCAATGATCATTCACTTTTCATCTTTTTTTTAACCTAGGAAAGTGAGGATGTGAGTTTCTCCCATCTCAGCAGAAATCTCGCAAGCTTTGATAATGTGACACAATGGCACAATACACTACCCTTTTGGTTGCTGCTGTCTGTAACACATATATTCAGTTTTTTTCTGACGGAGACCGTGTGTGTGTGTGTGTGTGTGTGTGTGTGTGTGTGTGTACACACATATATATGTATATAAATTTAAACTTTTTGTAAAACCACACAAACGTAATGGGCTCTCATGTCCTCTACACCTGGCTTCAACAATAATCAACTCATAGCCAATATTTTCCATTTGTACCCCCCTACCCCTACCCACTCTCTTCTAATTTTGAAACAATCTCATACATCATTTCAATACATTCATATATGTCAATGTATATTTCTAAAAAACAAAAACTATTTTAACCACAAATGTTAGTGTTACATCCACAGAGAAATTAATTATTAGTTTTAATACCATCAACATCCAAATGTTGAAGTTTCTATTATTCAATGTTTTTTTTAATAGGTTAAATGAACCTAGACCCAGGTAAGGTCTATATGCTGCAGCTGGAGTTGTGTGGTATTTTCCCTAGGTCTTTTTTATCCTATAAGTTCCCCTCCATCTCTTTTGTTTTCTCCATTATAATTTATTATTGAAGAAAACATATCTTTTGTTCTATGCTTTTCTACAGTCTGTATTTTTCTGACGGAATCCCTTTGGTGGTGTTTACCACGTTTATCTGCTCTTTGCATTTCCTGAAGACTGAAATTAGATCTAGAAACCTGAACAAATTGAGGCTGAATCTGGAGGTGGGTAAGCAAGGTTTAAAGTGGTACTGTGTTCTTCTGTCAAAAGGTTTATACCATCTGGCTGTCTCTCTGTTTGTGACATTAGTAGCATCTATGATCCAACAATTACTAATTCATTAGGGCTTAAACAGAGTGGTTTCCTAATTCTGTAATGTCATCTTCATTTATTAGCTGAAATATTACAAAGAGAAACTTCGCTTCATCGACTCTTTGGTCATATAAATAAGACAGAATAAATGCTTAATTTGTTTCCCTTTATTTAGCAGTTTTCAAGTGAGTTGGTTCAGTAGCATTCCCCTGTAGGTGAGCAACTAAAAAAAATTAGTATTGTTATGAAATCACAGATTTGAAAAAATTTGATCTGTTTCTTCAATCGTAATTATAGGCCTAAGTTGGAGATATTGCGGGTTTGGTTCCAGACCACCGCAACAAAGCAAATACTGCAATAAAGTGAATCAAATTATTATTATTTTTTTTATTTCCCAGTGCATGTAAAAGTTACGTGTACACTACACTGCAGGCTGTTAAGAGTGCAATTAGCGTTATGTCTAAAAACACAAGGTACATACCTTAATTAAAAAATACTTTATTGCTAAAAAATGCTAACCATTATCTGAGCTTTCAGCGAGTCATAACCTTTTTGCTGGTGGAGGGTCTTCTTTGCCTTGACGTTGATGGCTCCTGACTGATCAGAGTGGTGGTTGCTGAAGGCTAGGGTGGTTGTGTCAAGTTTTTAAAAATAAGACAACAATGAAGTTTGCCACACTGACGGACTCTTCCTTTCACAGATGATTTTTCTGCAGTACACAATTCTGTTTAATAGCAACCTACCCACAGAAGTACTTCTTTCAAAATTTGAGCCAATCCTCTCAAACCCTGCTGGTGCTTTATCAACTAAGTTGATATCATATTCTAAGTTCGTTGTTGTCATTTCAACAATCTTCACAGCATCTTCACCAGGAACAGATTCAATCTTCAGAAACAACATTCCTTGCTCATCCATAAGAAGCAATTCCTCATCCATTAAAGTTTGATCATGAGATGGGAGCAGTTCAGTCCCATCTTCAGGCTTCTCTTCCAATCCTAGTTTTCTTCCTGTTTCCACCACATCTGCGGTTACCTCCTCTCAAAGTCATCCAAAAGGGTTAGAATCAACTTCTTCCAAACTCCTGTTAATGTTGATATTTTGGCCTCTTCTTGTGAAACACAAATATTCTTAACGGCACCTAGAATGGTGAATCCTTTATACAGGGTTTTTGATTTACTTTGCCCACATCCATCAGAGGAATCACTATGTCAAGTATAGCTTAGGGAATGTATTTCTTAAATAATTAAGACTTGAAAGTCAAAATCACTCCTTGATCCATGGGCTGCAGAATAGATGTTGTGTGAGCAGGCATGAAAACAATATTAATCTTGTAATACATCTCCATCAGAGCGTTTGGGTGACCAGGTACATTATCAATGAGAAGTAATATTTAAAAAAAAAAAAAAAAAAACAACTTTTTTCTCTGAGCAGGAGATCTCAACAGTGGGCGTAAAATACTCAGTAAACCATGTTGTAAACAGATGTGCTGTCATCCAGGTTTTGTTCTTCCCTTTATAGAACACAGGCAAAGTAGATTTAGCACAATTCTGAAGGGCCACATTGATGAGGGAAAAAAAGCAGAAAATGTTCACCTATAGCCCAGAAGGCTGACCTGTAGCCTGCGGAGTTCCTATAAGGATCAAATACCCGCTGGTTGCTACATTCTTAAAGGGTCTCATGACTGCCTGTAAATCTCACCGACAGTTAATATCCAACCGAACGACGGGCACCAGAGAAATCTTGTGAAAGTAGAAATCTGAAGACATTCATGATCCAATAATCCCTGCACATCCCCTCCTGCTGAGCACTAAGCATATAACCACCAGCTTCATACAGCAAAAGTGCAACTCCTTCTGCCCACGGGTCCTGTCCTCACGCTACTCAAATAAACTTACTGAGCTGCACTGTAAAAGGTCTCGAGAATTCTGTCCTGACCGTCGCGCTCAACAATACCACTATGATTTTGGAACAGCAAATGAGCACTGACTTCAACTTAAAATCACCAGCTTCATTAGACCCTAACAAGAGAGCCTGCTTTCCCTTTGAAGCTTTTAAGCCAGGCACTGACTTCTCTCAGCGATGGTTGTCCAAGATGGCATCTTCTTCTAGGCGGTTTCACTTACATTGAACGTCTGTTGCCTAAGGTAGCCGCCGTCATTAATTACCCCAGCAGGGTCTTCTGGAGGACATGCTGCAGCTTCTCCACCAGCAGGTGCGGCTTCACCCTGCACTTTGACGTCATGGAGACGGCTTCTTCCTTAAGCCTCCTGAACCCACACAGCGGCCAGCTTCACTGCCAGCCTCACTTTTCTTCTGCGGCCTCCTCGCCCCTCCCAGCCTTCACAGAAGTGAAAAGAATTAAGGCCTTGCTCTGGACTGGCTTTGGCCTAAGGTAATGTTGTGACTAATTTGATCTATCCAGACTACTAGAACTTTTCTCCGTATCAGCAATAACGCTGTTTCACTTTCTTATCATTTGCATGTTTACTGGAGTAGCACTTTTAATTTCATTCAAGAACTTTTCTTCTGATTTCACAACTTGGCCAACTGGTGCAAGAGGCCTAGCTTTTGGCCCATCTTGGCTTTCAACCTGCCTTCCTCAGGAAGCTTAATTGTTTCTACCTTTTGATTTCAAGTGAGAGACATGTGGCTCTTCCTTTCACTTGAGCATTTGGAGGCCTCTGTAGGATTATTAACTGGCCTGATTTCAGTATTGCTGTGTTTCAGGAAATAGGGAGGCCCAAAGAGAGGGAAAGAGAAAGGCAACGGCTGGTCAGTGAAGCAGTCAGAAAACACACATTTATCAAGTAAGTTTGCCATTTCGTATGGGTGCAGTTCATGGTGCTCCTAAACAATTACAACAGTATCATCACAGGTCACCATAACAAATATAATAATATGGAAAAAGTTTGAAATACTGCAAGAATTACCAAAATGTGACACAGAGACATGAAGTGAGCAAATGCTGTTGGAAAAATGGTGCCAGTAAAACTTGCTCGATGGGAGGTTGCTGCAAACCTTCACTTTGTAAAACAAACAAATGCATTATCTGTGAAGTGCAATAAAGTGAAGGACAATAAAATGAGGTGTGCCCGAAAATAAATTATAATCATCAGACTCTAAAAAAGGAAGATGAGCAGAGACAAATTATTGGATTAATTTTCTATTGGCCATAGAAGCAATAATTACGGTGGGTGGGAACAAAGATACAAGCCTAAACACTCACCTCTTAAAGCCAAATTGCCCTTGCTTCTGACCCTTTTTCCTGCCTGATCTTAATATTCCATAACGGGATCACCACCAACTAGTGTTACCTTCCAATCTGGAATAATTTTAACTCAAATTATAAACTGAAAAACCTGACTGCTCAATCTGAAGCTATGACAAGAAGGTGGGAAGACATCTTTGGAGCAGAAATGGCCTGAGCCATGGGCTAGCCCGGAAAAGAAGTTTAATCTGAGACTCCACTTTCCCCTGTGCATCTGTCCTTCATTTCCTCAAATGTGCCAAGCCCTGTCCCCATCCATGGACCTTGCTGCTGTTTGCCCCGACTCTTCCCCACTCTTCCCTTGGCTGAGTGAGACATTCAGCCAATTTAAAAACACCTGGCCCACTACGCACATGTTCTATATTCACTGCCCTGTCCCATTATCCTCTCATTTAGTCTACTCTTACTCTCCAAATGCCATGGTGACATCTTCCATTTAGTTAGTGTCATCTTATCAAACTTCAGCCTCTGCAAGGAGACTACAAGCCCCATGCGGCAGTAACAATCTTCCACCCCTGTCCGTGTAGCACAGTCCCTGGCTCTGTGCAGAGAAGACCTAACACGGGCCTGAGACTGCTCTCCCCCGAGAGGCTGCTTGCTTGCAAGGCTGGTCCTTGGCTGGCATCTGGGAACTCAACTCTGAAGTGGTCCAGTGGCCCCTGCACTAGGCTGCTTGTGCATATGGTGTGGTTTATGCCAAACACCCGCTTTCCTTCTAGAAGTCTGCAGTTTGGGACAGTGACAGGCAGAGGGTGCCTGTGTAACCAGCCGCAGTAAAAACACGGTAGTATGAAGTCTCTAATGAGATTTCCTGGGAGACAGCACTTCCAACGTGTTGTCACAATTGTTGCTGGAGGAATTAAGAGCTTCCTGTGTGGCTTCACTGAGAGATGACTATCGGATGTATGTGCCAGGTCCCCCTGGTCTTTGCCTCATGTGCCTTTCCCTTTGCCGATTTTGCATTGCCTCCTCTTTTGCTGTAAGAAATCTTAACCAAGGGTATGACTATATGCTGTGTCCTGGAGTCTTCCCAGCAAATCACCAAACTTTAAATTAGTCTTGCAAACCCCCAACACGGGACCTTCATCATTAGATGAATTAATCAGTGAGTCAGTCTTTGTCTAAACGTGATTTCATAGATAAGCAGATTTGTTGCTGGACAATGCCCAGTCCTGCATGACTGCAGATGGATGCATCCAAGTTGGAAAGCAAGTGTCCAAGCAAAAGACTCCTCCTCTCGGTAGCCCACTGCTCCTATTCAAATTCCCAATCTTCCTTGAGATGAGATGGGATTTATTTCTTTCTCTAACACTACCTTCATGTTTCTTTTTCCATCCAAACAGTTTAATGTCTATATTGTTTCCTGAAAAATTAGAATTTCTTTACATTTTGAATATGCTTTCCTAATTCTGACATCCTTCAATCCACCTATAATATAGCACCAGTTCCAGAAATATACCCTTGTGCATAGTACAACATGGAACACTTTACATCAAAGTTGTTCTCCCTAATGTGCTGGAAGACATGAGTTTACAAACATAAGGCTTTATTAGTACCTTCTTCTAATCATTTATCCAAAAACGGAAGGGATTAATGGGCTCTAAAGGTAATTTCTTTTTTGGCTTCTTTATGTAAAAAGGCGAAGTCCTTTCTATGCAATAAATGGAGGTTATCACGTGACAGATATAAATGGTTTTTAATATCATTAAAATGGCTCCAAAGTTGTAACAAAAACAAAGAGATAAGATGCTTCTTTGTGGAGCGCCTGAGTGGCTCAGTTGGTTAAGCGACTGCCTTTGGCTCAGGTCATGATCCTGGAGTCCCTGGATCAAGTCCCTCATGGGACTCCCTGCTCAGCAGGGAGTCTGCTCCTCCCTCTCACCCTCCCACCCTCCTGTGCTCGCTCTCTCTCATTCTCTCTCTCTTAAATAAATAAATAAATAAATAAAATCTTTTTTTTTTTTCCTTTAAAAAAAAAGATGTTTCTTTGGATTTTTGTCAAGTCCATAGCCAGTGATACCACTATTTTCAATCAAGGAGGAAAAACAGGTAGGAAATTAATGCCTTATTATTTTTCATGGAAACAGAAAAACAATCCTAAAATTCATGTGGACCCACAAAAGATCCCAAACAAGCCTAAGGGAATCCTGAGAAAGTACAATGACTGATTTCAAACTTTACTGCAAAGCTACAGTAATCAAAACAGTATGGTACTTGCATTAAAACAGATACAGACCAATGGAACAGAATCGAGAGCCCAGAAATAAACCCCCACATATACAGTCAGTTAATAATTGACAAGGGAGCCTTATATTAAGACTCAATGACAAGATAGTCTCTTCAATAAATAGTGCTGGGAAAACTGAAGAACCACATACGGAAGAATAAAACTAGACCCTTACTTTACACAACTAACAAAAATTAACTCAAAATGGATTAGAGAGTTAAGACCTGAAACCATAAAACTCCTAGAAGAAAACATATGGAAAAAGCTCCTTGATGTTGGTCTTGGCAATGGTTTTTTTTTGGATAGTACACCAAAAGCACAAGCAACAAAAGCAAAAATAAACAAGTAGGACTACATCAAGCCAAAAAGTTTCTACACATCAAAAGAAACAATCAGCAAAATAAAAAGACAACCTATAGAAAGAGACAAAATATTTGCCAACTAGTTGATAAGGGATTAATGTCCAAAATATATAAGGAATTCACACAACTCAAAAGCAAAAAATAAATAAATAAACAATCCAATTAAAAAATGAGTAAAGGACTTGAATAGATATTTTTCTAAAGAACATATAAAACTGGTAGTCAGATACATGAAAAGAAGCTCAGAGAAAGACAAATACCATAGGATTTCACTCATATGTGGAATTTAAGTAACAGACAAAGAAAAAAAACCAAGACAAACAAAAAAACAGACTCCTAAATACAGAGAACAAACTGGTGGAGGGGATGGGGGATTAAGGGGATTAAGAGAACACTTACGGTGATGAGCACTGAGAAATGTATAGAATTGTTGAATCACTATACTGTACACCTGAAACTAATAACACTGTATATTAATTATACTTAAATTTAAAAAAAAAAAGGATGCTCAACATCACTAAATCATCAGGGAAATGCAAATCAAAATCACAATGAGATGTCACCACATACATGTTAGAATGACTATCATCAAAACAAGAAATAACAAGTGTTGGCATTTTTGTGGGAAAAAAAAAGGAACCCTCGTGCACTGTTGGTGGGAATGTAAATTGATGCAACCACTATGGAAAACACGATGGAGGTTCTTAGCGTGATCCAGCAATCCTACTTCTGGGTATATATCCGAAGGAAATTAAATCACTATCCTGAAGATATATGCACCCCCCATGTTCACTGCAGCATTATTCACAACAGCCAAGACATGGAAACAACCTAAGCGTCCATCAACAGATGAATGAATCAAGATGTGCTGTATACACGCATGCACATACATACACACACACACAGAGAAATATTATTCAGCCATTAAAAAAAGGAAATCTTGCCTTTTGTGACAACATAAGTGGACCTTGAGGACCTTATGCTAACTTAAATAAGTCAGACAGAGAAAGACAAATACTATATGATGTCATTTATATGTAGAATCTAAAAAAGCCAAACTCGAAGAAATAGAGAATAGAATGGTGGTTGCCAGAAATTGCGGGGAGGGGAGATGCTGGTCAGAGTACAAACTTCTAGTTATAAGATGAATAAATTCTGGGAATCTAATATACAGCCTAGGGACTATAATTAACAATACTGTATTATACACTTGCAAGTTAAGAGTGTAAGATCTTAAAAGTTATCACCACACACAAAAAAGGTGGGCGATGGCGGTGTTAACTAACCTTTTTGTGGTAATCATTTCTCAATATATGCATGTATGAAATCATCAAGTTGTACACTCACAATTACACGTAAGTCAGTATCTCAATAAAGTTGAAAAAAATTTTAATGCCTTATAATAATTACCCCTGCCTTTTATCTATCTCACCTAAATAATTTCTTCCCACCCAAGTACATTCCCACTGAAAGAAGATTTGTCTATGACTTAAAAAGAGGTCATTTAATGAACCTTGACTGAATATACTGCCAGGATTCTGACCTACATAAATGATTATTTATTCCACATGAATTAACAGGTGAGGGGTACTTTGGTTGCAGAGAAGACATTGTTTCTAACATTCGTAATTTGCATTTATCAGAAGGCAAATCCCACAGTGCTATATTTCTAAGCCAAAATAAAATTAGGTATGTGTTTTCCCTTGGCTGAGAACATCAATGAACATTTCTTTAACTGAGAAAGCCAAATAAAAACCTAAGCTGCTCAAAATGATAAGGATGAAAACAATGATTTTTCAAGTAGAACTAAAAGAATTAGCTTAAGTACACCACAGTTCACCCTTTCCATGACTCAGAAAACTATACCTCCAAAGTAAAGTATAAAATGGAAGGTTATGCAGTATAAAGGATTTAAGACTCTCACCTCTTTAACTCAAATGCAGTTGTAAACCCAAAGTAACCTGGTGGGAGACAGCACGTCCCGGTTCTCCAGGTTCTAAGTTAGCAGACGCAAGCTCAAATACAGGCTATGTTCTTTAAGAAAGTCACTTACCCCTTTAAGCCTCCTTGGCCTCACAAACAAAAGACTGGGGCCAATGACAGTACTACCCCATAGGGGATAGGGGTACAAGGATATTTAAAGGAGTACATGCAAGCATCTGCACGCATACTACGTGACTGCAAATTAATTATTTAATAACATCCATCCAAAATAGTAAGCACTTTTATATCAAGAAATACTAGGATTGGGGCACCCGGGTGGCTCAGTCATTAAGCGTCTACCTTCGGCTCAGGTCATGATCCCAGGGTCCTGGGATCGAGCCCCGCATTGGGCTCCCTGCTCGGCGGGAAGCCTGCTTCTCCCTCTCCCACTCCCCCCTGCTTGTGTTCCCTCTCTCGCTGTCTCTCTCTGTCAAATAAATAAGTAAAATCTTAAAAAAAAAAAAATACTAGGATTTAAGATTTTGACAGAAATCCAATCATGCTGTTTAAATGTAATCTGACTTTACAAAACCTGTATTTACCTATATTTAGCAAATAATTCATCTGGGTGTTATTTCAGAAATAGTAATATTTTAGATATAACCATGAGTGTTTAAATTGAGAAAAACAAACTGCCTAGCTAACCACCATATTAACAAGACTATGTACTTGACCACTCACCACAGAGGAACCCAGGCAGGTCTAAATTTAATAGCTTCCAGGCAGGACCACACAGGGATGGGTGCCAAAGGCTGGATGAAGTCAGTTAGCTACTGCAAAGGGCCAGAGGAATGTGGAGCTCAAGGCACATATCTAACGACACTCCACAGAGTGCAGAGGGTGAAGTCTGCAGAAGGCAAACCTCTGTATGAACTCGAGAGCTGTCTTGAAGAAGTAATCAGTGAATGAGAAGATGGGTAAAAACAGGAAAGGCGTAAGCAGCCTAGAAGTAAAGACAGAAGTCGGGCGCCTGGGTGGCTCAGTTGGTTAAGCGACTGCCTTCGGCTCAGGTCATGATCCTGGAGTCCCAGGATCGAGTCCCGCATCAGGCTCCCTGCTCAGCAGGGAGTCTGCTTCTCCCTCTGACCCTCCCCCCTCTCATGCTCTCTCTCTATCTCATTCTCTCTCTCAAATAAATAAATAAAATCTTAAAAAAAAAAAGAAGTAAAGACAGAAGTAATCCAAGAAAGTTCAAGGTTTTGGCCTTGAAGACAGCTGAGACGGATGAAACTTTTGTGGATTATGGTGACATGGCTGAAGTGGTTCGAGAGTTAGGATGGTTGATCTGGATTAAAGGCACAAGGACTGAGTAGCCACAGACTTTGAAAAGTAGCAGGTAGATTCAGTGTTATTAACGTGATCCACATGGTAACATTAACCAAATGACTGAAATCAAACTCTGCCCCTGAAAGTGAAAGTGGTTTCTCAAATGTTGGACAATAGCCACTGAATACAGATAAGCCTAATGCCAAATAAATATACTCTGCACCTTAGCCACAAAACATACAATGAATCCGTGGACAGACATTTCAGCTACCAAAGGGCGAGTACAACATTTAAAGTAGTAACAACAAGAAAAATTTTAAATCTACTACTATACATCAAGGTTACTAAGTAAGTCATTTGATAAAATGTTAAAAAAAAAACTAGTGATAAATACTGCCATAGAAATAAACCTTCTAGTAGTATACAATGTTTTAAGAAGGCTTTAAAAAATACTTCATAAAGGAAAGAAAATAGGGTTCACATGATGCAACAATGTGGCGAAATAGAAAGAATAGAAAAATGGACAAAAGAGAAACACACAGAAAGAGACTAATGTATGAAATACACAGACAGACTTTCAATCAATAAGCTCAGTGTTCAGTGTTTCACAACCAGGATTTAGATAACACAAGCAGGGTAACAACAGTCATTTCTTATGGCCATTTAATACCCTGGTGATATGTTCTTTTAGTATTCACATCAGCATTTTTATTTATCCAAGTTTAAAAGAATCATACCCTAAAAGTGAAAGTATACAAACCCCGTATGTTAGGGATTTCTATAAACCATTCCTTTTCACTTATCTTAAAAAGTCATGTACTCTTATACAAATTTGAAATGAAGAAAATGAAAGAATAGACAGTATTTTTCCTTCCTTATTAGAAAACATACCTTCTTAAAAATTTTTATTGTAAGTTGATCCAGAAACTGTATTTTTCTAGACTTCCTCTATAAAAATATATTAATCACTATTTTACACTTCTGCATTCAATGTAATTCATTAAAAAATAGTATCGAAGTCTTACTAAATCAGGTATTATACTGTGTTTTAGGATGAATCAAGGAACTTAAAAAAAAGCAGGAAGATGAGCAGTCAGACAGATAACCATGCTGCAAGGTTGATAAAGTACATCAACTGAATACAAAATGTGTCTAACGCTATTAATTCTAAACACTGAGGTCCATTTATTCACTCAGGAAATGTATATTGAATGCCTACTAAGAACAAAGCATAATCCTGTGGTTGATATACAATAAATAATATCCTTAAGCTTATGGAGTTTTAAAATTCTCTTTTATACTAATAAGGCTAGCCAACAAGAATGAGTGACAAATTTAAAAAGACAAAGAAGGACTAGGAAACATCAAAGACGACTCCACCATTTCTAGCTTAGGTAACTGACAGTGACGTGAACCACAGGAGGTAATGAACAATTCACGGAAAAGAAAGTGGTTTTGGTTTGAGATCTGTGGAACTGCAGTTGCCTACGAGATTATCTATATGGTGATGTCTTGAGTAGGAAATATAAATCTGTAGCCCAAAAGAAAGCAGGGACTAAGAGGTGTATAGTGGGAAGTCATCGTATTGATAACAGATTTACAGATGAATTAGATTTCCCAGGAATACTGCACTGCATCCTAGATGGCAAAAGAAAATGTTAATTTCCATCTTTGCCCTATGCTATTTTTTAAAATCATGGGAGAAAATTGTAGTATACACTGTCTCATTAAAAAGATTACGCCATTCTACATGAACAGACACTTCTCCAAATAAGACACCCAGATGGCCAAAAGACACATGAAAAGATGCTCAACATCACTCATCATCAGGGAAACACAAATCAAAACCACAATGAGATATCACCTCACACCTGTCAGAAAGATTAACATCAAAAACACAAGAGGGGCGCCTAGGTGGCTCAGCTGGTTAAGCAACTGACTCTTGAGCTCAGGTCATAATCTCAGAGTCCTGGGATGGAGCCCTGTGTCAGGCTCCATGCTCACTGGGGAGTCTGCTTGAGGATTCTCTCTCCCCTGTTCCTCTGCCCCTCCCACCTCACTCTGTCTCTCTCCAAAAAATTAAAAACACACACAAGAAACAGTAAGTGTTGGCAAAGATGTGGAGAAAAAGGAACCCTCATAACCTGTTGGTGGGAATGCAAACCGGTGCAGCCACTGTGGAAAACAGTATGGAGGCTCCTCAAAAAATTAAAAATAGAACTACCCTATGATCCAGTAATTCCACTACTGGGTATTTACCCAAAGATTATGAGAACACTAATTCAAAAAGATATAGGCACCCCTATGTTTATTGCAGTATTATTTACAATAGCCAAATTATGGAAGCAACCCAAGATGAACGGATAAAGAAGATGTGGGGGGCGCCTGGGTGGCTCAGTCGGTTAAGTATCTGCCTTCAGCTCAGGTCATGATCTCAGGGTCCTGGGATTGAGCTCCACATTGGACTCCCTGCTCCGCGGGGAGTCTGCTTCTCCCTCTCCCTCTGCCTACCGCTCCCCCTGCTTGTGCTCTCTCACACTCTCTCTCTCAAATAAATAAATAAAATAAAATAATAAATAAATAAAAGATGGGGTATGTATACACACAAACACACACACACACTGGAATATTACTAAACCACAAAAAAGAATGAGATCTTGCCATCTGTAATGACACAAATGGATCTAGATAGAGAGTATAATGCTAAGTGAAATAAGTCGGTCAGAGAAAGACAAATACCATTATGATTTCACTCATATGCGTAATTTAAGAAACAAAACAAACAAGCAAAGGGGGGAAAAGAGAGAGAGAAAGCAAGAAACAGACTTTTTTTTTTTTTTAAATGTTCAGTTAGCCACTGTATAGTACAGAGCACAAACTGGTGGTCACCAGAGGGGAGGTGGTGGGGGTAGGGGTCAAACAGGGGATGGGGATTAGGGAACCACTTATCATGATGAGCACTGAGTAATGTATAGAATTGTTGGCTCACAATACTACACACCTGAAACTAATATAACACTGTATGTTAACTATACTGGAATTAAAATTTTTTAATAATAATAATAAAGATTATAGTAACATTCTAGAAAAACGCAAAGCAGGTATACATTTTTTCAATTGGACTGTATAGTAAATGTTTTGATCAATCTCCTCTTTATTCAAACCATCAAGATTCAAAACCACAGTCACAGAAAAGCATTTTGTGACAAGCAATATCCTAAGATGCCCCCAATATCTTCTCCCGGTGGTCACACCCCGCATAACATGCAGGACCGTGAATATGATGGATTTTGCTCCCGTGATCAGATTATGTTACATTGTAGACTGGCCTTAAGATAAGCAGATTATCCAGTTGGGTCTGACCTAATCACACAAGCCATTTTAAGAGCAGAGAATTTTCTCCTGCTGGTGGAAGAAGAGGAAGGCCAAGATTCAAAGCACAAGGAAGATTCAAAGTGCCACTACTGAGTGGAAGATGGAGAGCCCTGTGTCCAGGAATGCAGACAACTTCTGGGAGCTGAGAGAGGCCCCAAGCTAACCGCTGGCAAGGAAATGGGGACCCCAGTCCCACAATCACAAGGAACTGAATTCTGTCAATGACAATGATGAGTTTGGAAGCACAGGTTTCCCCAGTGTCTTCCCCAGAACCTCTAGATGAGAATTTAGTATGGTGAACACCTTAAGGTTAGTCTTTGTGATAATGTGAGCAAAAGAAAAAGTCACACAGTGCCAGAATACTAGTCTACAGAACTATGAGTTAATAAATGGGCACTGTTTTAAGCCACTAAATTTGTGGTAATTTGTTATGCAAAAATAGAAAACTAATATACTTTTGGGGAAGTTGGATTATTTTTATTATTATTCCAGCTAAGTAAATAGGAATTTTAATACAGTTCCCAAACTATATTACCCATAACAAATTTAACAAAATGTATCACTGCCAACAGCTGTCAAAGATGTAGACATTTTGTTCCTTAATTGAAGTACAAACTCAGAAGAGTGTACCTCTCTACTTTCCCAATCTCGTATTAGCACCAAGAGGCTGAGAGAAACAAGCACAAAAGTTCTGCAGGAGTATGTGCATGGTTATGAGGGAACACACCAACTGGCAGTGAAACACTCCTGAAAGGTTATAATCTGTGGAAACAAGTATTTCTTAAACTAGCTTCTGTAACACTCCCAGCAGAGCAAAGCAAGCATCCAATCCAGGATTCCCTGAAGAGCAGAGGCAAAAGACCCTATTAGGTTCTCAGTTATGTGACAGCACGATTAGGAAAAGACATTCCAAAGAGAACAGCATAAAGCAGATGTATTAGTCAGCTTGCAATGTCACAATAAAATACCACAGACTAGGAGACTTAAAGAACAGGAATTTATTTTCTCACAGTTCTGAAGGCTGGGAAGTCCAAGATCAAGGTTCCTCCAGGGTTTGGTTCCTGGAGAGGCCTCTCCCCTGGCTGTCCTGACACAGTAGAGAGAGCACTAGTCCTCTGGTATCTCTTCTTATAAGGACACTAATCCTATGGGATTAGGGGCCTACTCTTATATTATTTATGATAATATAATATTATGATATCATGATATTTAATTACTTCCTTACTCCAAATATGGTCACATTGGAGGCTAAGGCTTCAACATATGAATTTTGGGGGAACACAGTTCAGTCCATAGTAGCAGAGATTTCTAATCTAAATATCTTAAATCCTTTCAGTTGTGATATAATATTCTCAAAAAAGGTGTTTTAAATTTGCTTAAATTTTAAAATAGCAATGAATGCAAAAAAAGTGGGCAGATGTCATAAATTTAAGGGTTAGAGTGTTAAATACCTCATTGAGTAAGAATAAGTGGTTAAAAGATGTTAACATCAAAGACTCAATTAGCAGACACAGCAGGTGCATAGACGAACAGCCCAAGGAGGGGGCAGGGAATAAGCCTACGAAAAGTGAGAGAGCAACAGTACTGAGAATCAACTTTTTTTTTTTTTTTTAAAAAAGCATATGGCTTCACTAGTGAATTATCTCAAATATTTAAGAAGAAAATAATACCGGGGGCGGAGCAAGATGGCGGAGGAGTAGGAGACCTGGATTTCGTCTCCTCTCAGGAATTCAGCTGGATAGGGATCAAACCATTCTGAACACCTACAAACTCAACAGGAGATCAAAGAAAAGAAGAGCAACAACTCTCTGAACAGAAAAGCGACCACTTTTTGGAAGGTAGGACGTGCGGAGAAGTGAATCCGAGGCGATATTCGGGAGGATAGACGGCGGGGGAGGGGCCTCCGACGGCCGCTTCTGGCAAGTGATAGAGCCACGGAGCACAAAATCGGAACTTTTAAAAGTCTGCTCCGCTGAGGGACGTCACTCTGGTGGCGAAGTGGGGGGTGGAACCCTCGCGGGACAGTGTGGTCTCAGGACCCTCGGGGTCACAGAAAGACCGGGGGTGCCTGAGTGCGGCAGAGCTCCCAAGTATCGGAGCAGGGAAGCCGGCTGCAGAGACGGAGCCCAGGCGCGGGCTCTCAGCTCGGGGTTGTCATAAACCGTGATCCGCGGCACAGTCGGGCCACTGCTCCTCCAGCAGGGACCCAACAAGCGGCAGATCCGGGGAGACTCACCTTCTTCCCCCGGGAGGAGAGGTGCGGGAGCGCACCGCGGGGATCTGCAGCGTTTGGAGACTCCACCCGGGGTCGGGTGCCAGATAGAAAGGCGCGGTCACAGGCCGGGTGAGCGCGGAGTGCGGCCGGAGACCGGGGAGACGGGAGTGACTGACTGCTTTTCTCTGGGGGCTCGCTGAGGAGCGGGACCCCGAGTTCTCGGCTCCGCTGGGCGGAGACTGGGAGGCTGCCATTTTCACTCTCCGCCTCCAAAGCTGTACGGAAAGCTTGCAGGGAACAAAAGCTCCGGAGAGCAAACCCGAGCAGATTACTTAGCCCGGACCGGCAAGGGCGGGGCAATTTTGCCTCCGGCAAAGACATTTGGGAACCACGGCAACAGGCCCCTCCCCCAGAAGATCAGCGAGAACAGCCAGCCAAGACCAAGTTTACCGATCAATGAGAACGGCAGAACTCCAGCGCTAGGGGAATACTGCACATAGAATTCATGGCTTTTTTACCATGATTCTTTAGTCTTTCAAAGTTAATTATTTTTTTTAACTGTCTTTTTTTCTTTTTTCCTTTTTTCTTTTTTTTTGAATTTTTCTTTTTCCCTTTTTCAACCAACATCTTATCAATCCCTTTTTTAAAAAAAAACATTTTTATTTTTCATTTTTAAAGTCATATTCTATCCCTTCATAGTAGTTACCCGTATTTTTGGCATATATATATAAGTTGTTCTCTCTTTAAAATCTTGAGATAGTTTCTTCTAACAGATCAAAATATACTCTAAATCTCTAGTGTATGGTTTTTTTCTACTCCCCTGCCTGATCACATTCTCTCCCTTTTTTCTTTCTTTCTTTTTTTTTTAATCCTCTTCTTTCTTTTTTCAAACAACTTATCAAATCCTTTTTTAAAATTTGTTTATAATTTCCATCTTTACAGTCATATTCCATCCCTTCATCATATCAACCCTTATTTTTGTACATATATAAGTTTTTCTTTCTTTAAAATTTTGGGAGGGACTTTCTTTTAACAGACCAAAATACACCCAAAATCTAGTGTGTGGCACTGATCTATAATCCAGCCTGATCATATTTGATCACATTCTGTTTTTGTTTTGTTTTGTTTTGTTCTGCTTTTGTTTGTTTTTATCTTTATCTTTTTCTTTTTTCTTTTTTTCTTTCCTTTTCTTTTTTCTCTCTTTCCCTTTCTTTTCCCACTGCTTCAGGTCTTTTCTGATTTGTTTAGAGTATATTTTCTGGGGACGTTGTTACCCTGCTAGCATTTTGTTCTCTCATTAATCTATTCTCCTCTGCACAAAATGACAAGACGGAAAAAATCACCTCAACAAAAAGAACAAGAGGTAGTACCGACTGCCAGGGACCTACTCAATACGGACATTAGTACGATGTCAGATCTAGAGTTCAGAATCGGGGCGCCTGGGTGGCTCAGTTGGTTAAGCGACTGCCTTCGGCTCAGGTCATGATCCTGGAGTCCCGGGATCGAGTCCCGCATCGGGCTCCCTGCTGAACAGGGAGCCTGCTTCTCCCTCCTACCCTCCTCCCTCTCATGCTCTCTCTACCTCATTCTCTCTCTCAAATAAATAAATAAAATCTTTAAAAAAAAAAAAAAAATAGAGTTCAGAATCATCACTTTAAAGATACTAGCTGGGCTTGAAAAAAACATGGAAGTTATTAGAGAAACCCTTTCTGGAGAAGTAAAAGAACTAAAATCTAACCAAGTAGAAATCAAAAAGGCTATTAATGAGGTGCAATCAAATATGGGGGCACTAACTGCTAGGATAAATGAGGCAGAAGAAAGAATCAGTGAGATAGAAGACCAAATGATGGAAAATAAAGAAGCTGAGAAAAAGAGAGATAAACAACTACTGGATCACGAGGGCAGAATTCGAGAGATAAACGATACCATAAGACGAAACAACATTAGAATAATTGGGATCCCAGAAGAAGAAGAAAGAGAGAGAGGTGCAGAAGGTATAATGGAGCAAATTATAGCAGAGAACTTCCCTAATTTGGGGAAGGAAACAGGCATCAAAATCCAGGAGGCACAGAGAACCCCTCTCAAAATCAATAAAAATAGGTCAACACCCCGACATCTAATAGTAAAACTTACGAGTCTCAGAGACAAAGAGAAAATCCTGAAAGCAGCTCGGGAGAAGAGATCTGTAACCTACAATGGTAGAAACATTAGATTGGCAACAGACTTATCCACAGAGACCTGGCAGGCCAGAAAGGACTGGCAGGACATATTCAGAGCACTAAATGAGAAAAATATGCAGCCAAGAATACTATATCCAGCTAGGCTGTCATTGAAAATTGAAGGAGAGATCAAAAGCTTCCAGGACAAACAAAAACTAAAGGAATTTGCAAACACGAAACCAGCCCTACAACAAATATTGAAAGGGGTCCTCTAAGCAAAGAGAGAGCCTAAAAGCAACATAGACCAGAAAGGAACACAAACAATATACAGTAACAGTCACTTTACAGGCAATACAATGGCACTGAACTCCTATCTTTCAATAGTTACCCTGAATGTAAATGGGCTAAATGCCCCAATCAAAAGACACAGGCTATCAGATTGGATTAAAAAACAAGACCTATCGATATGCTGTCTGCAAGAGACTCATTTTAGACCCAAAGACACCCCCAGATTGAAAGTGAGGGGGTGGAAAACCATTTACCATGCTAATGGACACCAAAAGAAAGCTGGGGTGGCAATCCTTATATCAGACAAATTAGATTTTAAACCAAAGACTGTAATAAGAGATGAGGAAGGACACTATATCATACTTAAAGGGTCTATCCAACAAGAAGATCTAACAATTGTAAATATCTATGCCCCTAACATGGGAGCAGCCAATTATATAAGGCAATTAATAACAAAAGCAAAGAAACACATCGACAACAATACAATAATAGTGGGGGACTTTAACACCCCCCTCACTGAAATGGACAGATCGTCTAAGCAAAAGATCAACAAGGAAATAAAGACTTTAAATGACACACTGGACCAAATGGACTTCACAGACATATTCAGAACATTCCATCCCAAAGCAACGGAATACACATTCTTCTCTAGTGCCCACGGAACATTCTCCAGAATAGATCACATCCTAGGTCATAAATCAGGTCTCAACCGGTACCAGAAGATTGGGATCATCCCCTGCCTATTTTCAGACCACAATGCTTTGAAACTAGAACTCAATCACAAGAGGAAAGTCAGAAAGAACTCAAATACATGGAGGCTAAAGAGCATCCTACTGAAGAATGAATGGGTCAACCAGGAAATTAAAGAAGAATTTAAAAAATTCATGGAAACCAATGAAAATGAAAACACAACTATTCAAAATCTTTGGGATACAGCAAAGGCAGTCCTAAGAGGAAAGTATATAGCAATACAAGCCTTTCTCAAGAAACAAGAAAGGTCTCAAGTACACAACCTAACCCTACACCTAAAGGAGCTGGAGAAAGAACAGCAAATAAAGCCTAAACCCAGCAGGAGAAGAGAAATAATAAAGATCAGAGCAGAAATCAATGAAATAGAAACCAAAAGAACAGTAGAACAGATCAACGAAACTAGGAGCTGGTTCTTTGAAAGAATTAACAAGATTGATAAGCCCCTGGCCAGACTTATCAAAAAGAAAAGAGAAATGACCCAAATCAACAAAATCATGAATGAAAGAGGAGA
>NW_022589712.1:3584065-3676628 GCF_004348235.1 Phoca vitulina | reverse complement strand
CTGGGTATTTACCCCAAAGATACAAAAGTAGGGACCCGAAAGGCTACGTGCACCCCGATGTTTATAGCAGCAATGTCCACAATAGCCAAACTGTGGAAAGAGCCAAGATGTCCATCAACAGATGAATGGATAAAGAAGATGTGGTATATATATACAATGGAATATTATGCAGCCATCAAAAGGAATAAGATCTTGCCATTTGCAACGACGTGGATGGAACTGGAGGGTATTATGCTGAGCGAAATAAGTCAAACAGAGAAAGACATGTATCATATGACCTCACTGATATGAGGAATTCTTAATCTCAGGAAACAAACTGAGGGTTGCTGGAGTGGGGGGTGGGGTGGGAGGGATGGGGTGACTGGGTGATGGACACTGGGGAGGGTATGTGTTCTGGTAAGCGCTGTGAATTGTGCAAGACTGTTGAATCTCAGATCTGTACCTCTGAAACAAATAATGCAATATATGTTAAGAAAGAAAAAAAGAAGAAGAAGAATGTAGCAGGAGGGGAAGAATGAAGGGGGGGAAATCGGAGGGGGAGAAGAACCATGAGAGACGATGGACTCTGAAAAACAAACTGAGGGTTCTAGAGGGGAGGGGGTTGGGAGGATGGGTTAGCCTGGTGATGGGTATTGAGGAGGGCACGTTCTGCATGGAGCACTGGGTGTTATGCACAAACAATGAATCATGGAACACTATATCTAAAACTAATGATGTAATGTATGGGGATTAACATAACAATAAAAAAAAATTAAAAAAAAAAAAGAAGAAAATAATACCAATCCCACACAAAGTTGAGAGGGTAGGTGTCCCAACTTTTCTTATGAGGCATTTTACCCTGATATCAAAGACCAATACGCCTCATGAACATAGAGCAAGAATCCTTGACAAAATATTAGGAAATTAAATCTAACAACATACATAATAAGGAATATGCAGCACAATCAAGAGGGTCTTATCTTAGGAATCTGAGGTTTAAGATCCAAAAAGCAATTCACATGATACACCCAGTTGATAAAGTACAAAAACCTATCATCATGTAAATGGATACAAAGAAAGTTATATGACAAAATCTAATATCTATTCATGACATAAACTCCCAACAAAAACAGAGACTTTCCCAACCAGATAAAAGACATCTATGAAAAATCTACAGCAAACATTATATAGTTCATTGTGAAAAACTGAATGCTTTTCTCAGACAAGAAATAAGGCAAAGATGCCTGCTCTCACCCATTTCCATTAAACATTGTACTAAAGGTTCTAGCCAGCATAATGACACCAGAAAACAAAGGAAGGAAGTAAAAGCACACAGATTAGAAAGGAAGAAGTAAAGCAGTGTTTATTTACAAACAACATACATAATCTTATAGGAAGAAAATCCTAAAGAATCTACAAAAAATTATTAGGATAGCTTATTTAGCGAGGTTACAAGCAAATATTAAAAAATCATTTATTTTTTCTAAATACCAATAATAGTAAAAAAATGAACATAAATGATAGCATCAAAAAGAATAAGATACATAAAATAACTAACAAAATAAGTTTATCCACTCCCTGAAAACTAAAAACACTGCAAATACAAACTAAAAAACATTTACATGGAGAGATATACCATGTGCATGGATTACAAGACTCAGCATCAATAAGATGTCTATCCTCTCCAGAATGATCTACAGCTTTTTATAAAAAGCTGATAAGCTGATCCAAAAACTTACCTGGATTCAGGAGACCTAAAATAACCAGAACAATTTTGAAAAAGAGAAAGAGAAGACTTATGTATCTGAGATTGACACCTACTATAAAGCTAGGGTAGTACATCTTACAAACAAATAAATTAATCATATACTTATGGCATATAATTAATGCCACTCTACCTAAAGTGGTTTAATCATGCATTTCCAAAATAAAACTTCTCCAAAACCTTCTCCTTAATAGTCTCTGTCATCTCTATAAATGACAACTCCATTCTCTCAGTTGCCTAGGCCAAAAGCTCTGGAGTCATCCTTGATCCTCTGTCTCACTCACCAGGTCCAACTGGCTCCAAATCTAGAATTCAACCACTCAAAACCTTTACTCCTACTCACCAGGTTCTAGCCACATCATGGCTCATCTATACATTTCAATACTTTCCTGAATCTTAAATAGTTTCCATGCTAACACCTTTACCCTCCTTCATTCTATTCTTTACATAGCAACAGAGGGATCCTGTGAAAATTTAAGTCAGACCACATCACCCCACAGCTCAAATGGGTTCCCATATCATCAGAGTAATAGCCGCCCCCGCAAACAACCCCCTTGGACTTCACTTCTCTACTGTCCCTCCTGCTCACTTCACCCCGGGAGCGCTGCCTCAGGGCATCTGCACGTGGGTGCCCTTGCCTGGGAAGCTCTGGGCCCACTCCCTCACCACCTTCAGGTCTTGACCCACAGTCATTCTCTCATCGAGGGCTCCCTGGCCACCTTTCCTAAAACTGCCAATGATTCCACCTGAAACAAACGAATGCACAAAAAGTCTCTTCTCCGCTTTATTTCTTCCTTTGGTGTACATATATAGCCAACATACCAGTTTTATTTTCTTCACTACTTCATTCCCAGCCTAGAACAGTGCCTGGCATATAATAAATACCTAACACATTATCTACTGAATGAATGAATGTGTATGTCTTTTTAAAACTCCCAATTTTAAAAATCAGCAAGTTAATTTTTTAAATAAATAAGCATATGGTTCAAAATAAGACTTGGTTAAATCATGTAAGACTGGAATTTGGACAGAAGAGTATGAAAGAAAACACCAGAAAGGAGTAATAATGACAAAAGCATAATGTTTATTGCTGTAAAAGGACCGATACTTATTTTCTGACGTAACAAATTAAGGTGTTTCAGATGCTTTGGAAATAAATCTTTGAGAAGAATTATGATACCTACCTTTCACTGTAAACTGAAATAACTGAAATTATTGGCAGACTGCCAAAATTTTTTTCACTCAGGTATGTTATTCATAAGAAAACTACATATGTTTGCAAAATCTAAAAAACCATATGGGCACCTGGGTGGCACAGTCAGTTAAGTCCAACTCTTGGTTTCAGCTCAGGTCATGATCTCAAGGATGTGAGATCTGGCCCTGCACCCGGCTCAGCACTCAGCGTGGAGTCTGCTTGGGATTCTCTCTCCCTCTGCCTCTCCCCCGGTGTGCGTGTGTGCACGCTCTCTCAAATACTCTCAAATTAAGAAATAAATCTTTAAAAAAAAACCTAAAAAACCATAGTCATAGAATTTGGGGATTATTTTAATAGCCATCAAATTATAACCATTATTTACCAAATGCTGCTGCAGAGGTAGGAGAAGCATTTTTTTAAGTCAGTGAATTTTTACTTCAGAAATAACTAATATTTCTGGGGATAAAAATGAAATCTAATAAAAGTTGACAATCTGGTCTTTGACAATTAAAATAAAAATATGCATTTAGGAAAAAAAAATACACCTTACACTGCTGCACAATATGCTCTTTATAATGTCTCTTAAAATAGGGAGTGAGAGAAATAGATTCGTATCCCCCACAGAGGGAGAAATGGTGAGCAACTGTTCTTGCAGAAAGGTAAAAGAAAAAGAACTTCTCTAACAAATAAAAGCTCTCAGTTTTAGTCTTCTAAAAGGATCATTTTTAAAAAAATCTAAGAGGCATCATTCATCAAGGAGTTCACCAGACTACAACTCTGACAAGATGAGTTCTTCATCCTGCCATCAACACAGCATCAAACCCATCTGCGAGCACAGAACCCCAGGGCCCTCTGTTCCTCAGGACGCTTCCATATTTCAGAACTGTACCCGTCTGCAGGAACAGAGCGAGCTGCCCATGAGCTGTAACACTGTGATGTCTGCAAATTCAGCAGAAAATCAAAACAAAAATCGATAGGTCTCCTCAGGGTAAGTAAGGTCAAGATGCTTCTGACTTCAATGCTGAAAGAGCTTCTAATATTTACAAATAGTAAGGTCCTAACTCTTCTCAAATACTGTTGACAACTGATAAATGAAATTAGGTCAATAATCATGAATATGAAGTCACAAAAGACCAACCATATTAACTTCAATTCTAGATTTAAACCCAGGAAATCCCTCCCTCAACATACAAAATTTTATCAAGTATTCAAATTAGTTTCACGGTGCCTAGGTGACTCAGTCAGTTAAGCGTCCAATTCTTGACTTCAGCTCAGGTCATGATCTCAGCATCGTGAGATCGAGCCCCCCCATCGAGATCCACGCTAGGCACAGAGCCTGCTTAAGATTCTCTCTCTCCCTCTCCCTCTGCCCCCCTCCCAACTCATGCTCTCCCTCAAAAAAAAAAAAAAAAAAAGTTTCTACAAGTCACATATGAAGTTTTTTCATTACTTTTCAGTGCCACTGTATATTGTTTCAAAATGCCATTAGAAATTTAAATGACTTAAATGTTATAATGCAAGTCAATTATATCAGATAAATAGACTTGCAAAAAGAAAGCATATTTTCTAATGTAATTGCACTAAAAAATAAAATAACACTGATATGATTTCTTTCTCTCTATAAGGCTACTGTCAGAAAAAACAACAATATTCTCTCAAAGCTGTTCCTCAGCAACAGAACTAAATAACTAAACCAGCATGGCAATCATTAATTTACTAGACACACAATAGCTATTTAATAATAAAAACAATTATAATGCTTAAAATATTTCAAAAGCTACAAACCAAATGTATATTCAGATTCAAATGTAGGGTGTAGTACCATGAAGAAATCATGTGTTACTAAATCTATATCCATGAAGAAAAATAATGAATTTGACCTTTTCAGATCAACACATGAAAGGTCTTGATTCTCCCA
Organism: Phoca vitulina; assembly: GCF_004348235.1. Lineage (NCBI taxonomy): Eukaryota > Metazoa > Chordata > Mammalia > Carnivora > Phocidae > Phoca > Phoca vitulina. Next base: position 3,671,771 of record NW_022589712.1, on the reverse strand, counting down.
ACTATTTTACATTAAAAAAGACGCTAGTATTAGCTCTTCTTCAAGATAAGTTTCAGGTAAATATTTTTAAAACTACAATTTGAAACAAAAATGAAAAAAAATCTAGAGAATATAAAAGAAAATTCCTTGTCATTCTTAACCATTAAGAATGTGACCCATTTCACACGTTCTGCATGGAGCACTGGGTGTTATGCACAAACAATGAATCATGGAACACTATATCTAAAACTAATGATGTAATGTATGGGGATTAACATAACAATAAAAAAATTAAAAAAAAAAAAGAATGTGACCCACTTCAGCAACCTGAGTCATGTGAGAACAAGAGTTTGCCACAGTCAAATCCTTGGATTCCCCATTACCTGGCCTGGCACAGGGTAAGTTTAAATCAGTTGTTCTCAGCCAGGGCTGATCTTGTTCCCAGAAGGACATGCGGTGGTGTCTGGAGATATTCCGTATTGTCCAGGCAAGACAGGAGGACCGGGGGACGGGCCCCGGCATCTAACCAGTATAAGCCAGGGGCGCCACTGTGTAGCCTACCACGCTCGGGATGGCCCCGCAACAAAGAGCTACCCACACAAAGGGCCAACGGTGTTGAGGTTGGTTTCAATAACTTTTGCTGAAAGAACGGATACTTTAGCTTCCCCACATGTAGAGGTTTTAGAAGAATATAAACAAATGAGAAAGAAAGGGGGGGGCAGTTGAGGGAGAGGGAGGGGGAAAATAAAGAACGAGGACAGTCAGATGTTAAAAGAGCAGCCTAGTGACTCCCGTGAAGACGTGTTACAAGAAATGTAGCTGAAGATGTCCATATAATGCTGATCTCAGTGTCTTGGCATCTGTTATTTATGACTCTCAGTAATCATCTCAAAAACAGAAGGCCTATGAAATTATGGCAATTAAAAATCACTTAGGGGATGTTATAGGTTGAATTGTATCCCCCCAAATTCATATATTCCAGTTCTAACCCCCAGGGTTAGGGGAGATGGAATTAGTTGAAATGAGGTCCTGCGGGAATCGCATGGGCCCTAATCCAGTATGACTGGTGTCCTCATACAAATAACGCCACACACACAAGGGAACACCGCGTGAAAATGGAAGCAGGGATCAGGGTGATGGTGCTACAAGCCCAGAACACCCAACATGACCAGCAAACCATCAGAAGCCAGGAGAGCAGCCTGGAACAGATTCTCCCTCACATCCTCAGCAGGAACCAACCCTGCCAGTATCCTGATTTCTGGCTCCTGGCTTCCAGAACAGTGAGAATAAATTCCTGTTGTTTGAGCCACACACAGTTTGAGGTACTTTGAATGGCAGAATGAAGCCAAGGTATGTCCTCTTGAGAAAGGTCTCTAGGACCTACACAGTCCTCTATGGGCTGATGGGTCCAGGGGCCTCACTTCAGCTCCTCTCTCCACACAGCAGGGAACACCAATGGCATGAGAAGTCTAATCATGATTTGTTTGTCGCTAAACTAATTTATTTAATGCTCTGGTAATAAATTCATGATTACTTGTCTAAAACAAAGATGCGAAATATCCTAGTTCAAATAATCATTTGGAGTTCATTAGGCTTTCTTGAGAGTATTTTCCACTTCACGTAGACAAAGTATTATTTATAATTGAAAAAAAAAACCACACACAAACAGAAAAAAAGGTCACTGGGAAGTCATCTAGATTGAGAAGTGCTGCCAGAGTTTTCCAGAAACCTAGAGTAATTTCCCAGCCTGGGGTCCGTCAACTCTGTGTAAATGAGCTCCGAGGGCCCCAGGAACTCCCTAAGGTGTCCATGAATTTTGCATTCTTGAACATATGCACATTTTTCTGGGGAAAGGTCACAACATGCTTATCTCAGATTCTCAAAGCATTCTATGGTCCTATCAACTAAATTAAAACTTAATCCTTTTGCTTCAGTAATGTCCTAAAGTTCATATACCATATATGCTTACTCTGCTGAGCTGAGATTTTGGATTGACTTTTTTAACCAAGTAAACCATTTCTATGCAATGGTCACCAAATCTGATAAACTAAATTTATCACATTCTCACAGAAGACTGATTTATCTTTTTTTTTTTTTTTGCTTTAACATTTGAAACATTGTATTAACTGAAAGTTCCCTGAAAGGTGCCTATTTTCTTTGACTGTATGATAATTCAACAACTCTCTACCTCTGTAAATTACACATTGAGAAAAGAAGTAAACTTGAAATGCAAGTTACATTTCAGAAATTCAGGATTTTATTTTAAATTCATCCAAATATGGTATTTCTCCTCCTGCAATATGGACTTTAAAAACACACGTGTATAAAATATTACTGTCAAAATAATTTCAGTACTGACTATAAAAGAATGGTATTTAGAAATGAAATATCCCAAAACAAAATATAAGGAAAACTTCTTCATAAGATACATGTGTATTTAGTAATAAGGTCTAGATGTTAATTCCCAAATATATTAGGAACAAGGGCACAAAGAAGTATCAACTTTCAGTACCAACAAGGCAAAGTGAGTACAGACACCCTCCTGCATCTGGCTGGGCAGCAAGTGCCTGTTAGCACAGGCAGGATTTGATGCTCCTCAGAGAAGCCCCCACATCCCCTTGAAGCCTGAACCCAAAAGAAAAAAAGTCCTCTCAACATACCCAGATAAGAAGGGGCTGCCCCACCACCACAGCAGAGAGATGGAGAGAAAATGAATGAGAGAAAATGTGTGTGCCCGAGCCAGCACAGTTCATTCAGAAAGCACTGCTGCAGAGAAAAAGCTCCGTAAGGAATTACAGAGAATGTTATTTGGGTCCCAAGCTGAATAACACTCAATAAAGCTGATTTAATCCCGAATAGAATTTTAACAAATAGAGAGGAAGAGAAGCAAGAAGAAACAAAATGAAAAGGGAGATAAGGAGCAGGATAAAAATCTAAGAGGAAAGTGAGCAGGACAACTCATAGCCCATGTGCAGATTGTTTGAGTGTCAGCTATTCCGTATACTAAAGTTATAATTACACACTTCCACTGAATGTTTCAATGTGATGGCATGGAATTCTGCACTTTAGGCAATCATTACAAACATAACTACTTCTATTTATTCCCACTGTAGAGATGGGAATACTGAGGCAAAGAGAAGTTAAGTCACATGGTGGGTAGGTAGTTTAGCCTGATTCCAGTGTTTGGTTCTTAATCACTGTGTTATAATACAATAGATCTTTGTGTGTTGCTTAGGTACCTAAAAACTACACTTTCTATAGGAAAGCCCTTTCAGCTCCAAATATCATAATTAATTAAAGGTTCAATACCTACTATATGCAGAGCTCTCACAGGAGGGAAAAATTTATTAAATAGCATTTTTGTACCAAACAACCAATAATATATTTATGTACAAATTCTTATTATCCAGGCTGTTTTAAATTATAATCCTTACTTTTGATCACTACATCCATCAGACATTTCCTTTCAAATCTGAAGAAGCTAAAACGTACGTAAGAAAGTATTTTGGGAGCGCCTGGATGCCTCAGTTGTTAAGTGTCTGCCTTTGGCTCAGGTCATGGTCCCAGGGTCCTGGGATCGAGCCCCAGTGGCTCCCTGCTTGCGGGGAGCCTGCTTTTCCCTCTCCATCTGGCCCCCTCCAAACCCCCACTTGTGTACTCTCTCTCTGTCAAACAAATAAATAAAATCTTAAAAAAGTATTTTTATTCAAAAAAAAAAAGGTATTTTTATTGCATCTTCATCCATGCTAGAGTATTCCTACAAGCTCTGTCACACTGACCTGCCGGCCTCTCCTCCCTCCCTTACCAGTCTTGCTCTTCCAGGGCCGTGAGCACATTCCTGCCTGGGCAGTTCCCTCGGACTTTTCTGTTCCCTTTTCCTTCCTTCCTCTTCCTCTAGATTTAACAAGACTTCTTCCTTACCATTCCTCAGGTCTCAGCTCATATGTGGCCTCTATAGAAAAGTCTGCCCTGACCGCCCTGTCGAGGCTGGCTGGCCCCACCACCCCACAGCCATTCTCAATCCCATTACTGGTGTTCCACTACTGGAAATTATCTGAATCATTTATAGGATTATCTGTTCTCTGTTGACCCCAACTACAACATAAGCTTCAGGAGAACAGGCATTTTATGGGTTTGACTCTTTTCTATACAATACGTGAAACAGTGTATGGTGCCCACAGGGTGCTCAAATATTTGTTGAATGAATGAACTTTTCCACGGTTCAGCAAAAAAGACCTTACAAACTGATTACATTTCACTTTCTTTAAGAATAAAGAGCAGCAGTAAAACTAGGGTCCAAACCTACCTTTAACAGGTAAATTGGTTTTGTTTCACATTTAGAAACTGGAATAGTCTGTGATTTTTCAAATGGAATACAAGAACCTCACGGGGGACACAAAAAGGTATTCTGGTGGGTATATGAAAATCAAAAGATAAAGATGCGGTATTCTTAGAATGTCAACATCTATTTGGGGTTGGGAGTTGGGCAAGAATTAAACTATGGACGCAGAACCCAAGCACACTTTTACCCTTCCTCTGACATCAGGAGTGCTTGGGACTCTCATTATAACCACCCAGGCCACAGAAAAGACAGGATTATAAAGAAGGAGACTACTGTGCCTCTGTGCCTGGGGTAAATAGTACCATTACTATGTAGCTCTCATTTCTCAGCTGAATCACTGTTAAGTACTAATTAGGGCAAAGTTTCTTCCTGAGTTGGGCCAGTTTATCTTCAATTCAACCCAAGATCTGGGAGATATTCTACATGTGCAAGCCATTTTAGAAATGAATACTTTACAAATTCTGTGCAAGTCCATTATCACAGGAAATACAATTCTAAAAACATAGCTCACTGCCAGAAGTCAAACACATAAGTTCAAATATGAAGTACAGGATATATATACTATTTTTGACAAAAAGTAACTATATCTTACTATGGTGGGTATAATACATACATACATACATACATACATAAACATAAAATAAGATGGGTATGTGCATCTTTATCAGACAGACAAAAATAATTTCAGATCTTGGTTCTGCCACAAACAGGCAGAATAATTTGGCAAGTTAGGTAGCCCTTCTAACATGTTTTCTGATCGATAAAGTAATTATATAGCCATCTCATGCTCTGATGAGAATTAAAAATAATACATGTAAAGGATGTAAAACTTGGCTCAAAGAAGTGGTAGCTCTAACAATGACACGAATGACGATATACGTGCCCGTGGAGACACCAACTCACGCCCCCTTCACTCCCCCCCACCCGCCCCGACCACACAGGCTGCGCTCGCGCTCTCTCCTGGAAACTCTGAGTATTCAAATAGAAGGGGTTATTCTTTGTGATTTTGTAAAAGAAATTAAAATTAAAAATCTCTTTGCCATAAAACACTTATCTGAAATTTTTCTCCCCCCAAAATCCTTGAAAAAAAATCCTCAGCTCAAATCCCTATCCTTCAGAATAAGTATTTACAGTCAAGACTGTTACACAGTGGATTTTCAAGCAAAGGTTTCCTAAGAAGCCCAAGACTGTTTTGCAAAGCAGGGCTGTTGAGAGAGCCAAGAAACGCGAGAACGAGTGCCTGCTCCCTGCTGCACAAAAGACTGGCAGCTGAGCCACGAGGCAGCCTCGGCTCTCAGGTCCTGTTTCAGTTCAGCCCACACAAATTCAAGAGTGAGAACATGACTGACAAGGCCCCTCTGACACTCCTGATTAGACAATGAAAGGTTCTGACAAGAAATGTCTTTCTGATAAAACAGGGGTTATACAGAAATTTTTAAACAATCTTTTCTCAAACGAAGTCAGACTTAATAGTTAGAAATATCACCAATGGCCGCCTGCCTCGGAATATTCCAGGCCCGTATGAGCTAGACGTATGCCCTGCAGTCAGGTTATCACCTTGTCCAGTCAACTCATTAGGTGAACCACTGCCCCAAAAAGCATTCTATCCTGCACTCTCATAGTACACTGCATATTTCCAATTTGTTAAGTCATTATTTCTAACTATTTAACAAACACCAAGATTAAGTTCCATACAATCTGTCCCTCATTTTCTGATATATCCTTATAGGTTACTATTAAGTAATTGGCTGACTAGGAGCTTCTCTGACACCTAATAGGTCTTATTTTAATCTAAACATTTTATCTTGCACTTACCAAGTAGAAATGCAATAGACAAAATCAGGGTTTCTTCATGGGAGAGAAAAACTATTCCTCCCCAACAATCTTAACTAAAGAGGAGAAACAAAAGACTAGAATTGGGCTTATACTAAAAATTTTCTTCAAAGTATGTAAAAAATTATGACATTATCACCGTAGTGTGTCACAACAATAGGAGAGTTTATACTGCGGTCTATGTACCTTGAGAAGTTAGGGATTTCCTTTAAGAAATAAAATGGCTAACATTCCAGGGGAAATATGCAAAAGTATGTATTAAAGACATATAACAGACAAAAATATCCTGTGACAAGAATCATTTTATTGAATCAATCCTATTTCCAAGTTTTAAAAAGCAATATATCTAAAAATTCTGAGAATATTTTATCAATGTATAACTTCACTTCTCAACAAGAGATACAAAATTAGGATTGTTAAGAATTAACATGGAATATAAAACCAAGGTCTCAGAAACAGAAGCAATCTGGAAGTCACCAAATGCCTCATTTTATAAATGAAGCGGCCAAGGCCAAGCTAAGTGGCCAAGCAGGTGTGCTAGGAAAGTAAAACCCAGATGCCCCACATCGTATTGTAACATCATTTCACCTAAAGAATTCTGAATGTTTATGGGGCACCTGGGTGGCTCAGTCGTTAAGCGTCTGCCTTCGGCTCAGGTCCTGATCCCAGGGTCCTGGGATCGAGTCCCACATCGGGCTCCCTGCTCAGCAGGAAGCCTGCTTCTCCCGCTCCCACTCCCCCTGCTTGTGTTCCTGCTCTCACTGTCTCTCTCTCTGTCAAATAAATAAATAAAATCTTTAAAAAAATAAAATAAAAAAATAAAGAATTCTGAATGTTTGGATTTTTTTCATTAAAAAAAAAAAAAAAAAAAAAAAAAGGCATTCCTCCTGACCCTTTTTTAAGTCTCTGGGCAGCTTTCAAATGGCATGCTGAGCTCCAAACTGTTGCTGGTGACGCAGACACTTCCTGTCTCTGACGCGACAACATGTGGCCGGGTTCTTACTAACCTCTTAGTTCAAAAGACTGCAAAGGAAATACTTTTAACAGGGCCAAGGGTATCTTTAAAAATAATGAACTGTTCACATCCCTCCAATAATATATAGGTACTGAGGGGGAAAAAATGATAGTGATTCTCACTGAAATACATTCAAGTCTCACAGAATAAGTGCCAAACTATTCAACTCTTCTACAGAACTTTTTTTGAGCAGTTTTAGGTTTCACAGTAAAACTGGGAGGAAGGTTCAAAGAATTTCCATACACCCACCCCCGCCCCACCCCGTCCCACCCCTGCATAGCCTCCCCCACTATCAACGTCCCCTGCCAGAGTGGTACGTACCTAAGTGACAATCAAGGAGCTTACGCTGACACAGCCTTCCCACTCAAAAGTCCATGGCTGACATTAGGGCTCCCGTGTACATTCGTGGGTTTGGACAAATGTATAATGATACGCATCCATCATTATGGGATCATACACAGCACTTTCACTGGCTTAAAAATCCTCTGTGCTCCACCTATTTCTCTCTCTCCACACAGCGAACCCCTCATCTTTTTGCTGACTCCATAGTTCTGCCTTTTCCAGAATGTCATATATTTAGAATCATATAGTATGTAATCTTTGCAGATTGTTTGCTCTCACTTAGTAATAATATCCATTAAAGTTCTTCCGTGTCTCATCATGGCTTGATAGCTCTTTTTAGCACTGAATAATATTCCACTGCTTTGGTGTGCCACAGTTTAGGTATCCATTCACCTACTGGAAGACAACCTGATTGCTTCCAAAGTTTGGAAATTATAAATAAACCTGCTATAAACATCCATTTTTATATGGACATAACTTCAACTCATTTGGGTAAATACCAAGGAGTGCGACTGCTAGACTGTATGGTAAGTATATTCGGTATTGTGAGAAGCTACGTAACTGTCTTCCCAAGTGGCTGTGCCATGTTGCATCCCCGTAAGCAACGAGTGAGCATTCCTGCGGCTCCACACCCTCGCCCGCACGTGGTGCTCTTGGTGCTCTGCATGTTGGTCCTTCCCATAGGTGTTTAGTGCTATTTCACTGTTGCTTAGTGTTTCCCTGAGGACACATGCTGTGGAGCATCTTTTCATCTGCTTATTTGCCATCCATATATCTTCTTTGGTGAGTTGTCTGTTAAGGTCTTAGGCCCATTTTTTAAATCAGGTTGTCTGTTTTCTTATTGTTGAGCTTTATGAGATTTTTGTATATTTTAGAATAATACTCCTGCAGCAGATACGTCTTTTGCCAATATTTTCAACCAGTCTGTAGTTTGTCTTCTCATGCTCTTGACACTGTCTTTCACAGAACAAAAGTTTTTAATTTAATTAAGTCCACCTAACCAATTTTTCTTTTATGGATCAATTTTTCTTTCAGGCTTTGGGGTGGTAACTAAAAAGCCCCTGCTCAAAAACAAAGTCAGGTAGCTTTTCTACCACGTTATCTTCTAGTTTTCCATTCCACATTCAGGTCTATGATCCATTTTGAGTTAATTTGTTGGTGAAGGGTTAAGATCTGTGTCTAGATTCTCTTTGGTGGTGGTTGTTTTTTTGCATGTGAATGTCCAGCTGTCCCAGCATCATTTGTGGAAGAGACCACCTTTGCTCTAGAGTACTGCCTTGGCTCCTTTGTCAGATGTGAGTTGATTACATTTATGTGGGTCTACTTCCAGGCTTTGTATTCTGTTCCACTGATCTATTTACCTATTTTTTCACCAACACTTCATAGTCTTGTTACTATAGTTTTATAGTAAGTCATGATGTTGGGTAGAATCAATCCTCCAACTTTGTACTACTTCCAGATTGTGTTGGCTACTCTGGGTCTTTGCCTCTCCATATAAACTTTAAAATCAGTTTGTTAATATCCACAGAACAACTTGCTGGGATTTTGATTGGGATTGCATTTAATAAATCAAGTTGGAAAGAACTGACATCCTGACAATAGTGAGTCTGTTCTTCCTATGCATGAACATGGAATATCTTTCCATTTATTTAGATCTTTGGTTTCAGTCAGAGTTTTGTGGTTTTCCTCAGATTTTGTATATAGTTTCTTAGATTTTCTTCTAAGTATTTCATTTTTGGGGGTGCGAATGTAAATGGTATCAGATTTTTAATTTAAAATTCCCTTGTTCATTGCTGGTACACAGGAAAGCAACTGATTTTCACATTTTAACTTTATATCCTGCAATCTTACTACTATAGCTTATTTATTCCAGGAGTAGTTTTGTTGATTCTTTCAAGTTTTCTACATAGATATTCATGACATCTGTGATAGAAGACTTTTATTTCTTCCTTCCCAATCTGTGTACCTTTATTTCTCTTTCTTGTCTTATTGCATTAGCTAGAACTTCCAGTACAATGTAAAAAGGGAGCAGTGAGAGGAAACATCCTCATCTTGTATCTGATCTTAGTGAGAAAACATCAACTCTCCCGTCATTACGTGTGACGTTAGCTGTAGGGTTTTGTAGATAGTGACAGTGGCAACAACGGCAGAGCAGGGAGTTCAGAGGGCCTGTCCCTCCACAGAAATTCCAAAACATGATCAAAAACTGTCCAAATCAACTTTGTCAGAACTCTGAAAAATAGTCAAATGTTTACAGCAATGAGAGATATGAGTCCAGAAAAATTCAACCTAAAAAGAGAAGAAGAGCTTTGCACATTTTTACTTGCTTTTGCCCTGTCACCTCCCTTGCTCAGCAGTGGTCTTGAGGATGGCAGCCCATTCCCAGTGTAGGACCCTGGTCACTGGTTCCAGAGAAAGCAAAGCAGACTTAACTGTCAAAGCACTTTGGTGGTCTGTTTTGATCTGTCTGGGGGCTGCCCGGAAGACTCACCTGAGGTATGTGACTTTGTTTCACCTCAGTCAGAACTCTCTCAGGCAGAAAGTGGCTACTCAAAACATTCCTGAAAAACACTGAAAAGCAAAGGAATCACCCACTGCTGGGGGAGGGGGATGGCAGGGAGGATGGCAAAACACTACGGCTGAAACAGACCACAGACACACTGAAAGCCTAGGAGGAAAAACTCGGGAGAGAGATTCTTTGGGGAAGTAGAACACTGAAAGTTCCCACTTACACCAAGGAATTAGAGAGCCACACATGTCCACCAAAGGACATGCGCAGAAAAGAGCTGAAAAGACTCTAAAATGTCAAAATCTGACCTCTGACTGGTGTTCAGGCTCAATGCAAACAGAAAGCAAAGGCTAAGGCAAAGTTGTAAAACACAAAGCTGAGCATCAGAAAGTGTCCCAACACAGAGCCAATATACAAAGACAGGGAGAGACATGCCTGGGTGGCTCAGCCAAGAGCTTCTGCCTTCGGCTCGACTCATGATCCCAGCATCCTGGGATCAAGTCAGGCATCTGGGCTCCTTGCTCAGGGGGGAGCCTGCTTCTCCCTCTGCCTGCTCGAGTGCTCTCTCTCTCTCTCTCTGACAAATAAATAAATAAAATCTTAAAAAAAAAAAATGATAGGGATAGTTTTTCTTTTTCCTTTCTTTTTGGTTCTAGACATTCATTGAGACCTCTATCCACACACTAGCTGACCACATTTAAAGGAAAAGAGACTTCAGGGACTACACATGATAAATAGTAGTTTAGAAAAATAGTTTTCCCTAAAGCAATAAAAATTTTTATGTTCATGCAAAAAATCTGCACACCAATGTTGAGTGTTGAGAGTAGCTGTATTCAAAATTACCGAAAACTGGAAACAACCCAAGTGTCCTTCAGTGGGTGAGTGGTTAAACAAACTGGGGTACACACATTCAGAATTATACTCAGCAATAAAAACATTAAAACAAAACCAAAACCAACAACAGAAAACCTACCTATCACAAGCAACAACTTGGGATGCCTCTCTAAGGCTTTATGCTGAGTGAATGGTATAGAATCCCATATACAGGACATTCTGGAAAAGACAATACCATAGTGATGGAGAACAGACCGGGAATCACCATGGGCTAAGAATGGGAGAAAGATGCCACTCTAAAGGGGCAGCACAAGGGGTTTCTTTGCAATACTAGAATTGTATATCATGATTGCGGTGGTGGTTCCATGAACCTATTTATGTTAAATTCATGGAACACATGCACACACAAAAACTACTGAGTGTAGTCTCAGTCCTCCTCATGATCAAGAAACAAGAAAGTATGAGTAACTCGCATTTAGTAAGCAGTGCTAACAGAAAGAGAAATAACTATATGAAAGACACGCTCGTCTCTACTGAGATATTCTGAGGGGGGTCAGGAATTATTCCCTGGAATTTAGATAGGTCTACCTGAGCTATCCTTCCCAACTCTTCATATCTTTTAGTTCTTAACTTTCATTCTTTCTTTCTTTCTTTTTTTTTTTTTTTTTTAAGATTTACTTATTTTTGGAGAGAGAGAGAGAGAAAGAGCACGCATGTGCAAGCCGGGGGCGGGAGCAGAGGGAAAGAGAGAATCTCAAGCAGACTCCCTGCTGAGCCTGGTGTCCAACACGGGGCTCGATCCCAGGACCCTGAGATCAGGACCTGAACCAAATCAAGAGCCAGATGCTTAACCTACTAAGCCACCCAGGCACCCTAGTTTTTAACTTCACATTCCAGCATTCTGTCACCTGGTCTGTCACCAAGCAGGATTACTCGGTTTAGTAACTTGAGCACTTGAGTCACTAGAGAAACGCAAATTAATCAATTAGCATTATCAGTAAGGAATTGGGAGTCTTCTATAACTGAATAGGATTAAGATGAATCAGAAACCTGGTAGCTCCACCAAGTCACTGTCACACCTATATGACAGCCAGATGTGCACAAAAGCTTGTGCTAATCTAAATAAATATAATGACCAATAAAGGGACAAAACTAGTAAAATAGAAAATAAAAAACTAAATTTATTTCATAAAAGAAAGAATGCGGGGCGCCTGGGTGGCTCAGTGGGTTAAACATCTGCCTTTGGCTCAGGTCATGATCCCGGGCTCCTGGGATTGAGCCCTACATCCGGTTCCCTGCTCAGCTGGGAGTCTGCTTCTCCCTCTGCCTCTGCCCCTCCCCCCGCTTGTGCACGCTTTCTCTTTCAAAGAAATTTTAAAAATCTTAAAAAAAAAAAAAGAAAGTGCATCACACTTTACAGAATGTTCTAAAAAGTTACCTATGAAGTGAGTAACTACAAATCAAATTCATTTTCCTAACCAAAAATTTCTATGATAAAAATAGACCCATGTTGTCAGGAAATATTCTACAAAGAAAAAAAAAATGTAAAGCCACATATTTAAAGTGATTATGATTTTGTCATAGAATAATAACTATAATAAAGTCACACGGTAGAAATGCTAAGTAAACGCTGACATTTTTAATTCAAGAGTCTACATCTTAAAAGAAAAAGGCTAGTTTAACTAATCTATGAACTGAGAAAAATCACACTCATATTATCGAACAACTTCCCCAGCACTCTCTGATTGCACAGATCCTCTTGATGATATTTTGCAGATGTTTTACAAATATATGTGTGCTAATGTGAACTAAAAGGTAGGAAAGAGAAAGGTAAAAGTAGTGTTAACTCAAAATGTAGCAGCACTTCTGTCACTGAAAGGGTCCATTTACTGAAGTAGCACAAGAGTAGAAGAGCAAGCAGCAAGTACTTGAGGACTTTCGTGTGCCCAGCACTCTGCTAGGCACTGCAAACAAGGTTAAAGATACTGCCTCTGCTCTCAGCTTACCATCTTACAGATGGTTTTTTAAAGTTCAAAAATACAAGACAGAAACCATTAAAGGCTAAATTCTGTATCAGCAATTAAAAATGCAAAAGCATTTGGGTGCTAACAAATTATAATAGTTCCTACTTACATAGCACTTAGGAGGTGCCAGGTTCTAAGTGCTGTTCCATATACTAATCTTCCCCACATCTATCCTCCTCTTCCCCTCTGTCCTCCCTCTCTCCCCTCTTGCCCCTCCTGTTCTTCTTCCTCTTCCCTTCTTTTTCATTTTACAAACCAGACAGCTGAGGGTCAGACAGATTAAAAGATTTGTCCTAAGTCAGACAATTCGTAAACAGCAAAGGCAGAATCAAAACCCAGTGAGTTTGGCTTGATGTAAAACAATAATATAGTCTTTTTTTTTCCTTCCCCACTCAGGATTTCCAAATCCAGTGAGGGAGTCACAAACAGCTGCGTGAAGTGTACTGACAGGGAAGTCACACAGGGCTTCCCCGGAGAGGTGGTGTGTGACCTGGGTACTGAAGGACTAACGGGAGTGGCCAGAAGGGAGAGGGAAGGCTTTCAGGCAAAGGAAACAGTTCAGGTCAAAGCCTGGACCGAGTGCCAGGCATACTGCAAGTTAACTCAATCACACCTGTAAAAAACACACCATCTTTAACATGCAAAATATGGCAAAATGAGCAAGTCAAACTCCCATTCAGATTCCCACATACTGCCGGTGGGAGTATAAATCGGTACAATCATGTTGGAAAAGTGAAGATAAACAAATGCACACCCTGTGATCCAACAATTCCACCCGACCATCAAAACACACACGGTACTAGAATATGCAAGGAAGCACTATTTCCGACAGCCAAAACTGAAAACACCAAACACCCAATAATAGTAGAATCAAAAAGTAAGTTGATCCATCAGACACTGGAACACCATAGATAATGAGAACAAGTTACAAGTGCAACAAAATGGGCGCAGTGCACAAACACAATGTTGAACAAAAGAAACAAGAGGCCAAAGCGTTAGGTACTATGCGATTCCACCTACAAAAAGTTTTTTTTTTTTTTTTTTAGATTTTATTTATTTCAGAGAGAGAGAATGAGTGAGAGAGAGCGTGCACATGAGAGAGGGGAGGGTCAGAGGGAGAAGCAGACCCCACTGAGCGGGGAGCCCGATGCGGGACTCGATCCCAGGACTCCAGGATCACGACCCGAGCTGAAGGCAGTCGCTTAACCAACTGAGCCACCCAGGCGCCCCTATTTTTTTTTTAATTACCATCTGTAAGAAGTCAGAAAAGTGGTCATCCTCAGGGGTAGTAACTGGAAGGGGGCACAAGAGGAGCTTTGGTATTATTATTACCCCCATTTTCAGTCAAAGATCCAGAGGTTATTGTACTTACAATCAGTAAGTGGTAGAAATGGCATTCGAGTCCAGGTTTACAGAATTTTTAAAAATACACAGCCACAGGTTAAAAGCTTTTTCCCTTCCACGTAAACATTCATTATGAAACCATTCCCAATCTCTCCCTATACTCTCTCAAAAGACTCAGTAACTAGCTTGTCTTAAAATTACTTTTAAAATCCTTTTTCATAATCATTATCAGCTTTTTCTCAATAAGGATATAGGGGGTTCAAGCGATAAATAATCCAGGATCACATAGCTAAAAAGTACTAAAACTCGGATCCAAACCCAAGACTTTCTGAATCCAAATACAAAGCTCTCCCTACTATATTATATATTACGTCCCCATCTTCCACTTTATCTTATGGCCAGTGATCTATTTATCTGTTTTGACCTCAAGATTCTGGTTTCTTTGAAAGTCAAGATTCTCTAACTTATTCACCTTTGTATCATCTGCTCTAAATAAAGGGCCTAGCACACAACAGGCACTCAGTGAAGGTTTTTAAAAGAACTAAGTAGTTAACGGGTATAATTTCCTCCAAAGATAAAAAATAAAGGTTCTATTATACTGTGTAGGTGCTTATTAGTTGACTCAACAAATATTCACCAAATGCCTCCTGTGCCCTCAGAAAAACCTTGACATTTTCTGGGGAAAGAACTAAAAACACACTATTCTCTTACAAACTTTATAGGGCTATGCATGTCCAGCAGAGTAGCTGTTAGAGACATGTGGTTCCTGAGCACTTGGAAAGCTGCTACTCCAAAGTGAGATATGCTGTCAGTGTAAAATACACACTGGCTTTCAAAGACAACAGTACAAACGAAAGAATGTAAGAGATCTCATTTAATGCTCTTTAACTGATTACACACTAAAAATCTCATATTTTGAATATATTGAGTTAGATTAAGCATATCATTAAAATTAATTTCAGTTACTTTTTTAGTAAATTTGAACTTACATATATGGTTCACATTCTGTTTACACTGGACAGCACTGCTCTGAGGACCAACTTTTTTTCCTGCTTATTCAAGATCTTTCCCTTAACTTAGACTATTAAAATACACAGTGAGACTACCTGACAGCCCATGCATCTGCCCTCCTTGGTCCTGGGCTCCACGTGAAGCAGTGAATTATTATTTCTTTCTTGCAAGAGTATTATGAGACTGGGTGAGTATTCAAAGGACATGTCCCAATTTTGCCAAACTTAAAAACTGATTTTGACTTTACTATTAAGTGACTAAATATCATGTGTAAAACAAATAACACTCTTGATTTATATAAAATGAGGTATATCAATATATTTCTTTAATATTTTTAATATCAGTACACTATCTCATGTGACTATACTGAAAGCCTTGAGGTAGGAAGGCCTGTTATTCTTATCCTCTTTTCTGATAAAAAACCTGAGACAAAGTAAATGATCTGCCCAAGAATGTAAGGCTTGTCATTGGTGGAGTGCAGACTCCAGCCAGGTTTTCAGACCCATCTTAGTGCTTCAGAGTAAGTGATTACTCTGTATTAGTTTCCTGGAGCTGCTATAACAAACCGCCCCAAACCAGGGGCCTCAAACAACAGAACTTCATTCTCTCACAGATGTGGCGCCCAGAACTCAGAACCGGCAGGGCCACCTATGCCTCCAAGGGCCCTCCAGGAGAATGCTTCTAGCTGCCGGCCTCTCCTGACCTAGAGCCTCATTACTTTACTCTCTGCCTCTCCTGACACCCTCTCCCCATCACACTGCTAATGCCTCCTCTCCAGGCTGTGTTATCTCCCTCTGCCTCTCTCTTTACAGAGACACCTGTTGGATTTAGTGCTCCTCCGAGTAATCCAGGATGAACTTTTCAAGATCCTTAACTTGATTACATCTGCAAACATTCTCTTTCTGAATAAGGTCACAGCCATAGGTTCTGGGTTCAGGACATGGACACATTGGGGGTGGGGGGGTAGAAATACCATTCAACCCACTATACCTACCTTTAGCCCCTAGGGTTTGAAAGAGGATGGTAATACACATTATATGCATTACATTAATTTTTACCAGGGACTTTCCCATTTATCTTGATTGTTTCTCTAGTGGGTACAACTACGTTTAAGCATTAACAAGAGTGTAGTCATACCTTTGCATGTTTTAGATGTCCATCAGATTAATAGTCCTTTTTTTCCATGTTCATTTTTTTAAGCATGATATTTATGCAGTTATTAAAAAGATTCTGCCTTTAAAAAATTTATAACTAAGTATAAGATGTTCAGAAAGGAGAGTTTATTAGTTTGCTTGGCAAACTAATGGCAGCTTGGCTCTACCCTCCAGTTCATAAGTCCTGGCTTTTGTTCCCAGGAATGGTAAAAACAAAACACTCTGATGATTGATTAGGGAAAAAGTAAGAATTTGGAGTCAGGCAGACCTGGAACCAAAATGTTGCCTCAACATTTGGTAACTGTGTGACTTTGGATAAACTATTTAATCTCCCTGGGTCTCAGTTTTATTTTCTGTTTGATAAAATAACACCTGCCTGATGGGGTTTTATGATAATTAAATAAATAAAAAAAATTTAAAAAAGGAAACCATCAGCATTGCGAGGTATCACCTTAGCTTCCCTGCCCCAACTTCCTTCTCAGATTTATGCTTTCAGTCAGTTGGTACCTGGGGTTACATCACAGAGTAAATGATATTTAGAAAGCCCAACACACATCTGTTATGTACAGCCTTAAGCAAATCTATGGTCTAAGAATCTGAATTTACTAAAAGGATGAGTTATCTGGGCACCTGGGTGGCTCAGTCCTTAACCGTCTGCCTTCGGCTCAGGTCATGATCTCAGGGTCCTGGGATCGAACCCTGCATCGGGCTCCCTGCTCGGCAGGAAGCCTGCTTCTCCCTCTCCCACTCCCCCTGCTTGTGTTCCCTCTCTCAATGTCTCTCTCTCTCTGTCAAATAAATAAGTAAAATCTTAAAAAAAAAAAAAAAAAGGATGAGTTATCATATACTTTACAAAAGGTTCCTTTGCTTTACAAAAGAATTCAACATTTAGGTTTACCTTTAATACCAAGTCAAATCTGCAAACGTCTGTTAAAGATTGGCTTGCTCTGCAAATAGCATATGCCCAATAAATATTTTATTTAAAAAGAGTACACCTGCAGGGCGCCTGGGCGGCTCAGTCAGTTAAGCATCTGACTCTTGGTTTCGGCTCAGGTCATGATCTTAGGGTTGTGAGATCGAGCCCCGCCGGCCTCTATGCTGGGTGCAGAGCCTGCTTAATCTTCTCCCTCTCCCTCTATACCCTCTCCCAAGCGCACGCACTGTCTCTCTATCTCTCTCTCAAAAAAAAGAATACACCTGCATAAAAGGAGGCAAATTTATGGTTTCTTACTAATCAAACCTTTTCTCTTACTATAATTGGTGCCACAAGTAAAGAATACAGTTTGACTTGCCAAGCTGGAATCACAAACCTACAATATGGATGAAAGTAGTTTTCTTCAAAGAAAGCTGAACCAGACACAGCTTACTTTGGGTGATCTTTATTTGCTGATGTTAATTAATTAACATTAATTAATGTTTTAATGTTTTTGCTAATTTAGCAAAATTAGCAAATTTTGTTTTTGCTAAATTTGCAAAATTAGCAAATTTTGTTTTTGACGATACTATTGGTCTTAAGATATTTTTGACCCACATATCCTGAAACTATTAAAGTTAAATAGGGTGGAGAAAAGTGCCATCAGGAGAGTATTTTTAAAGGCAGCTTGGCTCAGGAAATAACACTGACAGTCAGTGACTCAGGACTGCATTCTACATGCTGAGAACACTGAAAATAGGAGGTAATGTAAAAGGGTGTATAGTCCAAGGTGACTGTGTCCTACGGCAGTCCCTGCAAACTAATAAACTCTCCTTTCCGAACATCTTATACTTAGTTATAAATTTTTTAAAGGCAGAATCTTTTTAATAACTGCATAAATATGCTTAAAAAAATGAACATGGGAAAAAAGGACTATTAATCTGACAGACATCTAAAACATGCAAATGTATGACTACACTCTTCCTATTGCTTAAACGCAGTTGCACCCACTAGAGAAACAATCAAGATAAATGGGAAAGTCCCTGGTAAAAATTAATGTAATGCATATGATGTGTATTACCATCCTCTTCCAAAATTACATACACGAAATTACAATTCCCATTATTCTGCTATTTTACTATCAAGAAAATAGTATATCTTATCTAAGATGAGTGATGTTTTCAGAATCAAAATCAATCTTCTCAAGTACTACTTAATTTTAAAATAGGAATAACTAAATTTTCTTTAATAAAAGTTATAAGCTGCCATTTCAACCCAAAAGAGCCTTCAAAGTTTTTGCTGAAAGACCTAAGCTATGTAGGATCTTCAGTACATCAATTTTCCAAACATTGACTTAAGTCTCTCTCCACAATTAGCATGATCTTTGAAGGCAGAAACTACATCGTATTGATCTTCTTATCCCCAGAGCCTGTAATTACTGTTGATTCTTGTTAGTATAAAGCCAACACAAACAGTAAATTAGCAAATACTGAACCATTCATCACCCCCAAGGCGAAATACAGGGTTAGGTTCCTCTGAACTTCCAGTCACAACATTTTCATCAACTGATGAACACACAACCTTGTTTCATGTGTGGGTCTACTTAAAGGCACCTTATTTAATATATATTGTTGATCCGTTAACATTGAGCTCACTGCCAACAGCATTCTAACTCCTGCCTGAACAAAGCTTGTGTAACATTTGTATTTTCTCCATAAGGCGCGTCACAGCCTTTCTGTGCTTAATTGAGAACAACAGATAGCACTTCAGGACTATGCTCGGGGCCATTTTAAACAGCCATATCACAAATAAAAAGCAACAACGAAATAAACATGGCATTACATATACTGCAAAAAGGACTTGTTTACAGTAGGAGAACTGAAACAAGAAGGCGGAGTGCCGCATTGTTGGACCTCAGCTTGGAATGTGCACATAGGATGAGTCATATTTTCCGCTACTCTGTGTATGCACATGTCCACAAATGACAGCAAAAGCATGAATATTGATTCTGGGGTCACAAATAAATCTTAGTGAGTAGGCACTTGCAAATACAGAATCTGCAAATAATGAAGACTGACTCTCTTTTCACATAGTAGGCATTTGATGACTGTTTAAGATTTCAATGAGTAAGTGCTCCCATTACTTCCAGTAACTTCATTATTAATAATACTTATCAAAACAGTGTTATTCTTTTGATCCCATTTAGGACATGCCTGTTTTACACTGAACCCACTGGGGCGGAAAGCTACATACATCATGACCCAGGATTGTTAGCAGTCAAGCTAACAACCTGAGTCTGTGGGAATCAAGTCCTCTGCAGACAGGTTACTTTCTTTGTTGATTCTACTAGCTCTTCCCTGATAAATATGAAAACACTGAACAGCACATTCCACAATTCTGTTGGGAAACTAAGGAATCACGTCCTGCCAATAGACTAGAACAAGAAATTACACACCACTGAGATACTAAAAACATTCATTCCTATGCTTAAGCGTCAATCTCACTGCTATGAATAAAGTTATTACTGAGGGGAAAGGAAGGTCAGAATGCTGACAGAACATAAGTCCCTTTCACACTTTGTCCTTGGAAAGACAGTTCTCTAATTGGTGACGGTAGCCATTTTTAAACACGAGATACCCCTGAGAACCATGATACTTCACCTCTTAGACAAAGTGATCTTACTCTACTCTTGAAATGAGTTCTCATTCACAAGTGCTCAGTATCAGTTGATCTGCCTGCTATGTTCGTCTCAAAATCCAGTCATACTACATGGTGCAGCAAACACAAGAGTTTTCTACCACATGCTCCCAATACAGCTTTTCCACTTCAGATCATGTACACGCCCCTCAACTTGCTACCTTGCTGTCAATGTCTTGCCCCCTCAACAAAACAGCTGGAGTTCTTAACAATCAGGGGGCCACCTTCTGCCTGGTGACTAAGGAATGCCGTGATTAGGAATACAGCATCGGAGCTCTGCACACTATTCATGCAAGCCCACTGCACAGAAGCAGTAAAGCACCCTAGACCCGGCTGCTTGATCTTTTTATCACAGAGAGATTTAAATACAAACACAGCACATCGGATTTCTTGAAAGTTTCATGAATGTCACCTCTTAGTTCAAAAACTCTAATTCCTGTTTAACTTACAGGATAAAATGCCACCTGTTAAAGACAGACCTGCCAGGGTTTGTCTCTGAGCTCTGCCACTTCCCGAGCTACTGAGCGTTATTTAACCCTTCTGTGCTTCAACTTCTCTCTGTAAAGGGAGATGACCATTGTATCTGTACCTGTACCCAGTCTAAGGATTAAATGAGGATGGCAGATGAGAACCGCTTACAGCAGCATCCAGTAAACGTTAGCTATATCACCGACACACAAATATAAAATGTTAGTTTGTACAGTAGTTAAAGACAAAATACTGTGCTGCTCTAACAGTGGCCTCCACAGAATATCACAGCTTAAGAACGGAGCTGTAGAAATTCTGTGGCATTTCTAAATTCCCAAGACACTTTTTCAGCTTCCTTGGTGACAAAAATATACATGTTAAACAGATAGTCTTGGTTCTAATTGGTTGTACACGCTGATTATTGTGATCTATAACTCTCATTGCCAACTTTATTCAGTTGGTGTGTATTTAGAAATGCAAGTTTAGGTGATAATGCAAAAGTTGAATTTCACTAATCTGAGCTGATCTCAGAATTAGTAACTAATAATTTTTTATATAAAATGAGCTAGGCTAATTAGGTTTACAGATCTTTCATTTTGATATGGGCACCTTGGGCTCCCTTTTTTAACAAGGCAGGCATAAAATTACAGGTTTGAATGTTATCTTTCCTCCTTAGGATTTCATAACGAGCCATTTACATAGCTAAGCAGACATTTCACCGTACGACACACTGCTCAGACTTTATCACCACAATGACAATTTGGCTCTACAACATGTCTGTCTGGATTTTTTTTTTTTAATCAGTAGAAAGAATGTTTGGCATATGCACCAGCAGATCATCACCAGTCTTGAATGGTTAAATCTCAGGAATCTACTATTTCTCCATATTTCAGTATAAATGCCAATATGTTGAGACAAATGGCCTTCCAAATGTTAAGTGTTGCTGAACTGATCCCCATCCATGGTCAGTCTTTCCCCTTCCCTACAGGTTCATAAAGATAGGGTGATATTGATGACAATGTATATAAAAGCTTTTTTTATAAAAGACCACTGAACTACCCCTTTCATCAATTTTGCCACACTTATTTTTTCACAAAAAATACCAAGTGTGAAGCCTTGTAAGGGGTAACAAACATATATCATAGAATATCATGCATAATGAATTAAACATATTTTCACTAACAAATATTCATTTCTGCCAAACAATTCAGAAATAATGTTAAACTGTTTAAACAGACAGGAATCTGGCCTACAGTCAAGAAAAGCAGTAATATATTTAAAAAAGAAATACTTCAGTAGAGCTGCTCTTTTAGACAAAGAGTCTTTTCCCGCTCTGGCACAAAATGTGGGAAAGGAGCCAAGGAGCTACTTATCAGCTGTTTGACATCAGAGGAGGACTGTGTGCGTCAGCCGGCCCAGTAGGGACCCCTGGTTTATGGCAATGGCTCATGTGCTTCTTATCTTATCAGTCTACAGTGTCTGGCACTTCAACCCCTGCTGTGTGAACCTAAGAGGAAGGGAGGTGTGTAATTGTGAGGGTAGGGTGTAGGCTAAAGTTGTGAGCTAAGCAGGTTTGCGCCACTTATTAACAAAACAAACAGTCCAACATATTACATTAATTATAATAAAAGTTTTTGCCCTCAAACTCAACCTTAAAGAAAGTATTTTTTTAAAGATTTTATTTATTTACACTGGGGAGGGTGTGTGCTATGGTGAGCGCTGTGAACTGTGCAAAACTGTTGAATCACAGATCTGTACCTCTGAAACAAATAATACAATATATGTTAAAAAAAAAAGAAGAAGTACATAGCAGGAGGGGAAGAATGAAGGGGGGGAAATCGGAGGGGGGGGGATGAACCATGAGAGACGATGGACTCTGAGAAACAAACTGAGGGTTCTAGAGGGGAGGGGGGTGGAGGGATGGGTTAGCCTGGTGATGGGTATTAAAGAGAGCACGTACTGAATGGAGCACTGGGTGTTATACGCAAACAATGAATCATGGAACTGTACATCAAAAACTAATGATGTAATGCGGTGATTAACATAACATAATAAAATAAAAAGATTTTATTTATTTATTTACTTATTTAAGAGAGAGAGAGCACAAGCGGGGGTGGGGGGGAACGAGACAGAGAAGCAGACTCCCCGCTGAGCAGAGAGACGGAAACAGGGCTGGATCCCAGGACCCCAGGATCATGACCTGAGCAGAAGGCAGACACTTAACCAATTGAGCCACCAAGGCGCCCCAAGAAAGTGAGTACTTTTTTAAAAAAAGGTGCTCTAGCTCTATATGACAACTTCCTCTACTTATGCAAATATATGTCACAGTTACAGCTCCAGAAGAGTAATTCCATTATATTCCATTTAGAATAAAGAGAAAGCAATCTGTTAGAAAATGTACATGTAACACTTACATGAGCTCCATTAAAACATGTGTTTGGGGGCTGAGAATGAAATTAAAACTGCTTTCAAGTGTTTATCAGTGTTTTATCTCTAAAAACAGATCTCTAAGATCTGAAAGGTGGGCAGAGGTATACGCAATGACCAGGTGGGGCTCAAACAGTCACATCACTCAAACCAGGATTGAGAAATTCCTGAAGAGAAAAATTGCCTTATAAAAACTACCCACAGTTAATTTTTAAAAACAGTTGATTTAAAAATTACCTTAATTTTTAAATATTTAAAGCATCATATTTGCTAATTAAAAATTTTGCCAATGTAATAAACTTGTATTTTGAATATCCAAGACCAAACATTTTTACTAGTTTCGATTCAGCTTGTATGTTAAATAGTTCTGTATTAAAAAAATTATGATGCATTTATACCTGATTTACAGCTATCTCAAAATACTGTACTTTACTTCATAAATTACACCATCTGCCTGGTTATACAGCTAATAAAACAGATTTACAAAATTACATTAAACCTACTGTTTATTATTCCTTCAAGCTTGCCTGTTAAATTAAAATAAATATAATTAATTTGCACCCAGATACTGCTCTGTATAGGTTGGAAGTCACAATGTTATAAACCATGAAGAAAAATTGGTCTCTCCTTCCAGGACAAAAATTCCCTCACTGACCACACCTTCTGCTATGGGCTGAAAGGTAACCCCCCCCCACAAAATTCACACTGAAGCCCTAACCCTCCATGTCATGCTATTTGGAAATGGGGGGCTCTTGGGAGGTGATTAGGTCATGAGAGTGGGGCCCTCATGGTGGGATCAGTGGCCTTCTGCGAGGAGATGCCATGTGAGGACGCAGCGCAGCACGAGGAGGGCCATCTGCAAGCCAGGACGAGAACTCTCATCGGGACCTGGAACAGCCAGTACCAGGATGACCTGGACTTCCAGCCAGGACTGTGAGAAATGAACATGTGCTGTTTCAGCCCCGCAGTCTAGGGCACTTAGTCCCACCAGCCCAGCGGACTAACACACCTCGTCCTATCCTCTCATTCCCACTGAGTCTGCTCTCTGCCCCTCTGGACACATCCATCCCTGCTCAGCTGCCTTCTCAGCCACCTGAACTGACTTCCGCCTCCCCACCGAGTTTGAAAACCTTCGCCAACTATTGCAATGATGCCTTAGCTACCACCACAGAACCCCTTGCTCATCCCTGCACGAGGTAAACCCAATCATCCAATTCCTCCCACAGGCCTTTCCAACTGTTTGGACTAAAATGCGTGGCTGTGCCAATTCCTTGATGTCTCCCTAGACGACTCCCTGTACCAGACATCCACACGTATCATCATCTCCCTGGCACAAAGCTTGGCCTTTACTTTCCTGAGAGGCTCCTTCACTTCTCCTCTCCGACATCTCCCGGAACCTTTACCCGACTTCCATGCTGTCCCTCGTTCTCCCTCGCCTCCACCACCTCTGCCTGAAGGTCAGGGGATCCACATGCCCCTCGCACTCTCAGGTCTTCAAACTCGCTTCCTCCCCTTCTCGCAGACCTCTAAGATGCTCAGGCTGCCCCCATCCTGAAACAACGGCGACACAACCTCCCGCAAGCCTGGTAAACTCGTCACACATTCCAGGTTTCCCTCTTCCACCGTCAGACTGGCCGTCCAGGGCTTACTGCGGTGTCCTTCACTCGGATTCAGCCTTCATCACCACACTGTGACAGCAGTCCCCAGCATGGCGCTGAAACTGCTTTGGGAAACACAAGCTAAACCTTCCTGGACAGCTAAGTGTCATGAGCTCTGCCTTCATCTCCCTGGACTCGGCAGTTTCGGGTCTTACTAGCCCGCCCCTCGCTTTCTGGATACTTTCTCCTACGTAACACAGCAGAGGTCAGTTAGCCTACAATCCACTTGCCTAAAGCAAACAAAGCATTCAACAGACCAACCATCGCCCTGAGACAAGTCAAATGAAAAACAGCCAACTACAACTTCATGGAAACCTTTACAAGCTGTTAAAACCCGTCTGATACTAACGCTGCAAACTTTTTAACACAATGAAACCCTGCCAACCATGCGGTGGGGAGTTGACTTGATGTCCAAAAATTTCAGGGTATGAATGGAACTAGTTTCAGCCAATTGATAATTTTGTGATAAACTGGCAGATTAACACTTAGCGCTGCAAAGTACTAGTTTGCTATCTACCTAAAAGGCCCTTCCGAGTTTCTTTTGCTGACTTAGAGACTCTACTCACCTGTTAAAATGCTGGATTTCCTCTCTTCTATCCTCATTCTACATTCTTTTCCTTCAAAGTCTTCTCTACCCCCATGTCTTCAACTGTAACATCTCTGTGCGTGACTTCTATATCTATACTTTTAGCTTCTAAACAAAAAAACAAAACAAAAAAAAATGAAGTAACTATCAGATAATGGACACCCTCCCTTCTTGAATCTTGTCGCTCTTGGGGACCCATCTCTAAGAGCAGTCCCTCCACCAGCTGTCCAGGCTCCACATGGCAGCCACCCTGCAGTCCGCGCTCCCTCAGTGCTCGCTCCGGTCCTGCGAACTGCTGAGTCCCGCTCGGATGACCTCCACAGCGCTCCTGCGTCCTTGCGGCCGCTCCCCTTCCCACCGTGGCTGCCTCTGGTCGGGACCCCGGGAGACAGCACCTGCCTGTCTTCACATCGGGGAAGGTCGCCGTGGCCACTTCGGGACACACCCTGCTGGACCACTCAGTCAGGACAGCAGTCTCAGCCCCCGCCAGCCTCCCGGCGAGCCACCGCACAGGAAACGCCGCTCTCCTGCCCGTGTGCGCACCGGGCGCCCGCGGAAGCACCTACCTCGCCCCCGGGGGAGCGAAGCAAGGGGCAGAGCAGAGCGGGAAGAGCAGACGCGGGCGTCCTTCAGAGTGTCAACCAGGCGCTCCCCTCATCCAGCCCGGAGCCGCCCCACCTTCGGGCTTCCGGGTCTGGACGCGTTCGCCTTACTGCAGCCGCAGGGCACCCCGAACTGACGCGCTCCTAGGAGGCGGCCCTCAGCCTCCTCCCTGCGCTGGTCTTTCCGACTCCAGGTCAGTTTCTCTCCACAGCACCCTGCTGGGGACCGGGAAACAAACCCCGCCCTCTGGGCTGGGGGGCCCCTGGGGCCGCGCACCGACCCTCGGGGAGGCCGGCCGTCGCACCGCACGCGCCACGCGCGAGTGCCTCAGGGCATTCCTGCACGGCCTCGCGACACCAGCAACCAGGGAGCCCGGCTGGGCGGGTGTCCCCGAGCCGGTCATCGACCCACGCACCGGCTCCTCGCCCCGCTCCCTGCGGGGTCGTGCCAGCTGGCCCGGCCGCCCCCCACAGCTAGGCCTGCACAGACCCCACCTGGGCGCCCTTCACGCCGCGCCAGCCAGCCGCCTCGCTCCCCTGCCGCGGAGGGGGCTGCGAGGCACTTCCGGTGACGTCACGCTCACGCCGGAAGTGCAGCCGAGCTGTCCTCCCAGACGTGCACCTCACCGAAGGGGACCAAGAGATGACACCGAGGCGTCTTCCTCCAACCGAAGTGGGCACGACGCCTCGAGTCCAGCACCCTCAGCTAGAGGGTGGGCTAAAGAAACAAATCCACCCGCAAGGCTATTTAAAGGTGCAACCGCCACAGCTCCGTGCCCCTGCCACGCCTCCTCCCACCTCTTCTGGCCTCTGTCCGCTCACCCTGGCTGCAGACAGCGCGCACGAGAACCTGCTTCGGGAAGCATGGGGATTGCACTCCGAGGGCCGCCAGCTGCGGGTGGAGCGCGGGCGGTCATTCCGCCGGACGTAGCACTAAGCGCTGGGGTCCCCGAAGTGGCGGCGTCGCGGCGGTGCAGAGAGCCGCAGGCCCCCGGGAAGCCGGCCGCGCGTCTCCTCTTCCCCGGACCGTGAGCTGTCAAGGTTGTTTTTAAATGAGGACTCCTTGCTCCTCCCCACAAGGATCCAGGAGGAGCGCCAACTTTATTAAGATTCTCTATTGTAAATGCCGCACCCCAGTGAAACGACCGTATTGTAGGGCAGGAGCAAAGTGCATTTTAGCCAATGGACAGTACTCTGTTTCAGATTTATATTTAAAACTACAGCACAATCAGCTCCGCACGGTCTCAAAACAAAGTGAAACACGCTTGAGGTACGGAAGCGCCTCCGTGACCCGTGGCAAGCACAGCCTTGTCTCCGCTCCCCCGGGCTCTGCTCCGACCCTCAGACCCCAGCTCTCTCCAGCCCGGTGTGCCCGCCCTTGTGCCTCTGGCCTGACGTGCGCGATATGAAGTCACTGTCTCCGACTGATTTCCACCTGCTTCTGCCTTAAAGCGCTACCTGCTGACACGTCAGCCATGTTCGTGCACCTGGCTGTGCCGGGTGGTGGTGAGATGTTAGCGCACCAGGGTCCCGCCTCCAGGTGCTCGTGGCAGTGTCAGAGACCGCAAGAGCAGAGTGTTAGAACAGCTGTGAGGAGGCGAAAAGGAGAAGGGAGAGAAGCGCCAGACTTCGCAACTGACTGAAGGCGGCCCGTCCCTGGCGAATGAGAATGAAGGCGAGCCCGTTTTCCAGCTCGGGAAGCTACGTGCATGGCGTAACCGCCTACTGAGAACGAAAATGCGAAGTTCAAATTTGGAGGTGTTAAATTTTACAAAGTTTACTAAGTTAGAAAAACAGATGATGAAAATAAATTATTAATTTCCTTTTTAGATCCACTATGGTGACAGTAAGGGAAGAAAACCAGGGGGAAAAGGCCTGTCAGCTGTCCAGCTCTAACCGTCCGTATCTCTTAGCACTTGTGAAAACAGAAACATGGGGTTGTCTACTGAAGCCTTACGACGGAGAGGAACAGCTTGGACCACTTAATACTAATTTGAGTTATCACCCCACTTTGACAGAGGGGTAGTACTACGGACTATCCAAAATTCATATGCTGAAGTCCTAATCTCCAGCGTTTCAGTACTTAGAGGTGAGGCCTTTGGGAGGTCATGAGGGCAGAGGCCCCATGACAGGGTCAGTGCCCCAGAAGAGACAGGGGACACTATCTTTCTCTCTGCCCGGGGAGGAGAATGGAGGAAGGTGGCTCTCACTCGGAACCCAAGCAGCCTGCACCTCCAGAACAGTGAGACAGACACGTCTGTTGTTCAGGCTGCCCAGCCTATGGTATTTGTTACCGCAGCCAAAACTGACTAAGACAGAGAGGAATGAGCATATCACTTAAAATTTATGATAAACAGAATAAACAAAACTGAATTTCTCATAATGTGCTGCTAAGGCATTCAAGCTTTGAGAATTTTCCTTTGATTATTTTGATGAGCAAAAGTGCTAAATCCTACTTGGGCTTAATTTATTCCATTTGGCACAAAGCGTTTGAATAGCCCTAAGCTGATATCATATTTAAAACACAAAAAAGGAATCAATCAGTCATTCTGAGAGGAGCAATGACTAGAAGTCCAAGGACAAGGAATTTTGTTCTGGCAATTTCATTTATTTGCCACATAAGCCTAGAAAAATCACTAACGGTAATTTTAGTGATTTTTCTTATCCCTTCCCCCAACTATACATCTATTTGTACATTCAACAACTATTTTTGAGCACCAACAATATGCTAGGTACTAGAAATCTAGAGATGATAAAAACGCTGTCCTTGCCTCTTACTCAAGCTGAGGAGACAAGCAAATAAACAATAACACACAAGGATAAAAGACGTTAGCTTTGCCGAACCCACCTACTCCCTGGGGCTGTTGTAAAATTTTAAAAAACTAACTGGAAAATGTATTCAAAACATAAAGCTCCACACAAAGTAAGGTGCCAATTATTTAAGGCATATATATGTTCACCAAAAACAGATTTCTTCATGCAGGCTGTTTGAGTTGTCATTACTGATCTTAATAAGGTATCTAGAAGTACAACGCGATACAATAAAAAGTAAGTGAACTGCAGCAAAAGCATTCATTTAAAGTTAATGCAAGGTTAAAAAAACAAAACCAATGGAAAAATAAAAACTATATGGTGAGAGCTTCGTAAGTACACAGAAGCCTATGTTTTAAATCATTATACTTCACAATTCTGTCAGTTTAATAAGTTAAAGATCTGTATTTCAAATTAAGTACATTTTTCTAAGGTGAGTTTGTCCTTATCAAATGATCTAACTGTCAAGTCTTAATAAATCTACTTATGTTTAAAAATGAAATTCAAGGGGCGCCTGGGTGGCTCAGTCGTTAGGCGTCTGCCTTCGGCTCAGGTCATGATCCCGGGGTCCTGGGATCGAGTCCCACATCGGGCTCCCTGCTCGGCGGGAAGCCTGCTTCTCCCTCTCCCACTCCCTCTGCTTACATTCCCTCTCTCACTGTGTCTCTCTCTGTCAAATAAATAAATAAAATCTTTAAAAAAAAAAAAATAAATAAATAAATAAAAATAAATAAATAAAAATGAAATTCAACAAAAGGTTGTTGAGAAAGCATACTGAATATAAAACTTGAACTCAAGAACAAAAATCACCATATATATCAAAGGAAACAACATGGATTCATGAATCATGGGAATAGACACCAAAAAAACTCCAAATTTTATTCTTTGGGGATTTTTATTAGCTATATAGTCAAGTATAGATGATCCTCTCTGAACTTTCATTTCTTGCACTTCCTTTATTTTGTTGATCTTTTCAGACTGTTATACATTGAAAAATTAAAACAGTCTAAAAAAGGAATACATTGAGAAGTCCCATTCCCACCAGAACCCCTCCCCCCAACCAAAAGACACACAACTGTGTTTTCCTAGGTATCTTGCCACTGTTCCTTCATGTAGCAAATAATGAACTATGGTGAATACAAGCAAAGCATAGCAAATGTATCCACCACCAAGTACCAACCTTCACAGCTGCTTCATTTTTGCAAAACTCTTCTGAGCCAACTGCTTGTGGTGACAATCGTCAACATTGGTTGTGTGCCTGCTGTGTACCAGGTACTATTCTAATGACTTTCCATCTATTAAATCATTTAATCTTCAAAATAACCCTATGATACATCCGCTATTATGTCTACATTTTACAGAAGAGGAAAAGAAAACTAAAAGCGTAACTTGCTAGAGTTTACACAGCAAATAAGTAACTGAGCCATGTTTCAAATGAGCCTTCAGATTCCATACTAATTCCCACTCTCCTACTACTTCTCAACCTTACTACTTCCAACAGTTTATAGGTAAAAATTCAAATACTGTGGTAGGCCCAAAAATGACCTCCCAAAAGATAGCCATGTCTAATCCCTGGAACCTGTGAATATTACTTTATGTGGCAAACATGAAATTAAAGATTTCGAGAGAAAGAGCTTAGCCTGGATTATTCCGGTGGACCCCAAATGTTATCACCGTCACAGTATTGCACACAGCACTACATCTGCTCAAGTAATTTGCTTCACAGGAAAATGGAAAGAAAAAGACAAGAGTACATATTGTTTTAAAGTATATATGGGAAGAAACCAATTAGAACAATTCAACATAGCAAACACTCGGCTCTTAAATTTTAGTTCAATAGTTAAATCACTTGTCCTTAGCAGCAGTTTAAGGAAAACAAAATGAGGAATTTCCTTAGGCTCTCAGGTCTTATAGGGATAAGTTATTTTTGCTATAAACTTTTAGCATTTATTCCCTAAGAAGATGAAGAAATTTCCCATTTAATTCACTGTTTCATTTTATTAACACTAGCAGAACTGATGGAAAATTTAATCATTGCATGTTTCATCAAGTAAAAATTGGAGGAAACCTAGCAGTTAGTAAATTCCAGGCCCACCCATATTGATTGAGGGCCAAATGTGAGGAAAACTCCAGGCTAGTACCTTAGAAGGGAAAAGACTGTATATCAGGGCAGGCAGGAAGGGACCTTATTTTCATAGAGCACCTGAGAGCAGAGTTAGAAAAGATTCAAACACATGCAGACTGCTACTTAAAGCTTTTACAAACAGCATTAACAAATCTACTGAAATTCTTGTATTTCTTAGAAATAACAACTAACAAGATTTGGTCAATCTTATAGTAGACAGCATAGAATGCTACATTTAATGTAGCCGTAAAAGGCTTCCTCCACAAAAAGCCTTTCTGGTCCCAGTTTGTCAGATTATCATGTATGACCTTGGATGAGTTGACTTTAAATCCATCAACAAGTGTTTCAGGTAATTTGGAGGTTTCGCCAAAGTTAACATATGAATGATTTATTTCTTTTCCTCTTTACTGATACATATGACAGAAGAACTAAAGCATAAGTACTTTGCGAAAGTGCTGCTTTGTTTTTAAGACAAGACATAATTTTCACATGTCTTTCAGGAAGGAGGGACGATTAATTCTGCCTCTTTAGAATTCCGGTTCAAATGACAGAGGTTAAATGAAGTGAAGCACATCATAAAGGTCTTCGCACACAGAAACACCCAGAAAACATGCTGCCAGGTAACTGTCAGAGCCGTGTAGGTCTCAGAGATCCAGCAACCAAAACGGAGTTTCATTACTGCAAGTACAAGGCTTTCTTTACATTTTGGTTTTGTTGCCACTCCTATAAAACTAAGTGACTCTATTCTATTTTAACTAATATTAGCCTTTATATATATCTTTCATATTATCAACCAGAAATGTATCTTCTGTTCTTAAGATAATTTATGAAGTTGCTAAATACTGCTGTAAAAACTAGATGGCTTCATTTGTTTGTTTTTTTAACTATATGTCTATATATTTCAAACTAAGTTATTATAATAGACACTAGGAGAAAAGATCTCCCCCATCCCCTCAACCTTGGCTTAATATTAGAAAAAGGTCTTG
This sequence comes from Phoca vitulina, assembly GCF_004348235.1. NCBI lineage: Eukaryota > Metazoa > Chordata > Mammalia > Carnivora > Phocidae > Phoca > Phoca vitulina. The sequence goes on along the minus strand of NW_022589712.1, from coordinate 3,640,111 downwards.
GTGGTATTAAACTATTGGGGAGTGAGGGAAATAAAGTTAGCTTTATAATTTTGCTGATTCCCCTGCCATCAAGTCAAACATATTCCAAGATAATATGAAGTAAAACGCCTTCATTTAAGATTTGGATATTTGTGCAGACACTCAATATGACTTAAAGCATTGTGGGGTTTTTTTGTTTTTTTTTTAAAGATTTTATTTATTTATTTGACAGAGAGAGACACAGCGAGAGAGGAAACACAAGCAGGGGGAATAGGAGAGGGAGAAGCAGGCTTCCTGCAGAGCAGGGAGCCTGATGTGGGGCTGGATCCCAGGACCCTGGGATCATGACCTGAGCCGAAGGCAGACGCTTAACAACGGAGCCACCCAGGCGCCCCTTAAAGCATTGTTTTTTAAGAAAGTATAGACATTTAACTCAATTACAATAACCATGATGAAATCATAGATTTTTACAGTTATTTCCCCTCAATTAACAAAGTGTTTAAGTCAAAATAAATTAGAAAATGAGACAGAGTTGCTTTGCCCAGATACTTTCTCGTTATATCGTATTAGTCGTCTGGATTATAAAAGCAGTAAAGCAAGAAAAGAGGTATTTTTATTGGGAAGAGAAGGAGGAGCAGAGGGTGGAGTGAAAAGGGGGGAAAACTGAAAGACTGCATAATTCTTTATAAATTAGCATGGTCAAACAGGGAATTGCACTGCAATCTTCTTGTCTATAAATCTTAATAGCCAGCACAAAGGGGGCTTTTCTTTCCAAGCCCAAGAAATAGCTGAATACATTTTGCCTGACAAGTATTTTCAGCGTGCCTTTGCTATTTTTTCAAGGCAGAACTTGGAATGAGGTTTAAGTTTTATACTTGACATAAAATTGGTGCAATTATACTCAGTGTCAATGTAGAAATTATTTGTTTATTGTTTTTGTTTTGCTTTGCTCTACTATAGTAAACCTGTGAGTACTGGCTGCTGTCTCTCACTCAAAGCCCAGGGTCTCCAATAACAAGAACCACAGCTGTATGGAATGGGTTGCCAGAGATCTGAACCACCACAAGCGTTACTCATCGGGTCCGGCCCTGCTCTGCAATCTTGGCCAAAAAGCAACGTCAAGTTCACCTCACACTTGGGACACACAAATGAAGAGCTTAAACAGCTCTTCAAAAGATACTTTAAAATGTTAAAAGTAGCTGTTGAGTATAAAGTAGCCTGACATCAATGAAGAATATAACCTACCCGAGATTGCTTTCAATGGGTTTTATGCTATTTGCCAGAAGAAAGGAACTTAATCCACAAAGCTGGCTCATTCATTCATCAGTGCTTTTTATTTAAAAGACTATATTATGTGTTCATAACAAAAAGATCTCAAATACCTATTTTAAAATACAAAGAGACAAAAATGCTACTATCGCACACAAAAAAAAATCATTATAGCATAATCGGTCTTAATTGAAATCCTCACATATATATGATAAAGTTCAAAACGCCCTAATTAGGAAAGTTGATGATTCAATATTCTAAAGTGAGAAAAACCAGCACAAATGAGGTATCACAATAAGAATTTTTATAAAAATCAAACAATGCACATATTGACTGTTGCATCAGCAAAATCTACAGCTAATATTAAGACATTACACTAGTCACATTCAGTATCTTTAAAGCCTTATTAGTAAATATTTATGTTTTAATAGATTTTCATTATAACTCAAGAAATTTTAAAATGGCAAATGTACTCCTAAACTATTCATCTTACAAGGACACTAATATTATGAGTCATGTAGGTCATTTTGAGTAAGTTTAGGATGCAAAGAGTATCAAGTCAAAATTCCAGACACAATGAAAACCTTCCTCAGATTTCTTGTGTTATCATGGGGAGCTTGGGTGGCTCAGTCGTTAAGTGTCTGCCTTCGGCTCAGGTCATGACCCAGGGTCCTGGGATCGAGCCCCGCGTCAGGCTCCCTGCTCAGCGGGGATTCTGCTTCTCCCTCTCTCTCTGCCCCTCCCCTCCACTTGTGTTCTCTCTCTCTTTCAAATAAATAAATCTTAAAAAAAAAAAGATTTCTTGTGCTATCGTAGCTCACAAAACAAATTATTCTAAGTGAGCTAAATCACCAGTAATACTTGTAGTTAAGATGAGATTCTTACCAAATTATACTAGCCTATAATACATACGCTTTCTATTAATTGCTTTCTACACTGATTACTTGATATAATTTTTTTTTTCAATTCCTGGTAACAAAGAACCCTATGGTATTGGATTTCAATTGGAGATAACATTGTTAAACTTATCATGTAAATATATATATTTTTAGCTAATACACTAAAAACCCCTCAAAGAAATAACACCCAAGTTGCACACCTAGTGCCAAGTCTTGGATACCAGATACCACTATCATTAAATAGGACCAGGGCTCCTCGGAGAAATGGCTGATTCCCAGTCTGAGATAGGAAAGCATAAAGTAAATATGGAAAAATGTGTGTTAGAAGGGCAAGAAATACCTAAGACTAATGGGAGATATGTGAAATGGACTAAGGAAAGGATTTGAAAGGATTCATACTGGCCAAATCTAGGGCAGTTTGAGGATCAGAAATAATGTGTACAACAATGGATTGTAACACATTAAATATAAAAGGAAAGAGGATAAATATGATAATTTGTTATTATACATTGAATGTAAAAGGAATTCATGAGTCCATATTGATATCCTAACAAGGAGTGGAGGCAGGGAGCTCTTCTTTATAGGATAATTCAAAACTTAAATGAGGAAAGAAGAGTACAGTTTTTCAAAAAAAACATCATTCTGTAAACCTCAAAGTAATAATTCAAGCAAAGATAATCAATGAATGCTAAAACCAGTTGAATAACTGGGTGTTGAGAAATATGATATTCACACCATCTCAAAGTATCATCCTACAGATTATTTATTACAAAGGAGAAAAGATACCTTTACGGTGGAGACATCTGGCGGACACCAACTGAACCTAATGAGCAATTTAGCATCACTAAAAATAGAACTGACATCATGTGATACAGTGAAAATCTGTGCTAAGCTGGAGAGCCATATACTGAAAGAGAAGTAGCATATAAAGATGGCAGGAGATAAGGCTGGAGTGGTAAACAAGATCCAGATCATGAAGTTAGGATTATGTCCAATCTATGGGTGAAGAAACTGAAATTCAGAGAAGTTAGACAACTTCCTCAAAATCAATCCAGTATCTTGTGATTGGCAAAGCTGAAATTTGAACCAAGTCCGTCTGATTCTAAAAACCCAGATTCTTTTGACTGTAGGAGCCTGGCAAGCCCAGCCTGATCCTCTGTTCTCCCAAACTCTGCAAAGACACTTGGCCAAAACTTTGATGCCATCATTCATTGGAGGCCATGAGTCAGACCAACAAACCACTGACATGTCTAATTTAAAAAGACGTTTGCCACTTATAGTTTCTTGAGGAAAAACCCCCAAACCTGTCAATTCACTGGTTATATCTAAAATACCAATATATATTTTGGCAAATCTGTAATTGCATCTGAGAATGGTAAAATTTAGTTTTGTGCAATTTTGGAAGCAAACTTTACTACTCATATTGAATTTCTGTTCTTATTTCCACATTTTGGAGAGAGATCGCCCCATAAGACTAGCAATATCAAAGAGATTTTAAAAATATAACTTTTAAGAGTTTCAGGCAAATGAGGGCGCCTGGGTGGCTCAGTCGTTAAGTGTCTGCCTTCGGCTCAGGTCATGATCCAGGGTCCTGGGATCAAGCCCCGCATCGGGCTCCCTGCTCAGCGGGGATCCTGCTTCCCCCTCTCCCACTCCCCCTGCTTGTGTTCCCTCTCTCACTGTGTCTCTCTCTCTCTGTCAAATAAATAAATAAAATCTTAAAAAAAAAAAAAAGTTACAGGCAAACATATTGGCAACTTATTATCAAAGTATCTTATCAAACAGGAAAAACAAATGACAAAATACTTTTTAGCAAAACTGTACTTAAAATTTTCCAAACTTAAAACACTTGTTCAGAAGTTGTTCCATACCATGAAAAAGGAAATTCTTCCCCTGATGTGTAATCAGGGTACAAATGGTATGACCCTACTGTGTGACCCTGGGCAATGGACTCATCCTAAGGTTCAGATCTGTAAAATGGTGGTTATAGAGTAGCAATCTGGGGCGCCTGGGTGGCTCAGTCGGTTAAGCGTTTCTTCGGCTCAGGTCATGATCCCAACGTCCTGGGATTCCCACTCAGCAGGGAGTCTGCTTCTCCCTCTCTCTCTGTTCCTCCCCCCTGTTCATGCTCTCTGTCTCTCAAATAAAATAAAATAAAATAAAATAAAAGTCTTTAAAAAAAAGAGTAGCAATCTTATAAGGATTATTGTAAAGATTAATAAAGATAATGGATGTAAAATTCTTAATATCCTGTCTAGAACGTGATAATTGTTCAATAAATGGTTTCTTGGGTTCTTCTATTTTCTGTTAAGCTCATACAATAAGTAGAATCACAAATCCATTTCAAAGAAAAAAAGTTCCATAATCTCTATACTTTTTTCAAATAAACTAGGAAAACTCTAAACTACGAATCCTGGACGAGGGGTGAGAAACTTGCTTTTGCTACCACCTAGGAGCGTGGCTATGGACCTTAAAGACAAATCCATCATGACTACCTTTGCCTCAGTGCATCCTCTCTCCTGTCTGGAAGAGATCTCCAGACGTCCTTCTGCAATCCTTTCCTCCTGTCTGCTCCCCCACCCACCCACCCAGGTGTGCCTCTCCAAACCCTTCGGGGGGAGACACAAGCCTTCCCCTACAGAACTTCCAGATCAGCCTCAGCTCTACCCCAGCCAGCCTAACATAGTCTAATGTCTTCTTCCCTTGGGTCATTTCAGAACTGCTGTATTACAGGACAGTCAGGGATGAATTTTAAAGGATACGATTATGATGAATTGTATGCCGACCCTCCCCTACTGTGACTGCCAGGGATCCTGACACATAACAGGTGCTCTGCTGGACGCAAAGGCACGCGAGACCAGGCACACACACAGGAGCAGCCCGAGCTGCACCACAGCCCTCTCCTTCAGAGGGCAGCCGGACCTCTGTGTGCAGCCCTCGCTCCGTCCACCTCCCTCCCTCGCGACTGGGCTGAACGGTTCTCTGCTGCACAAACGCACGGCGCCCCTGCAGTCCGCCTTCTCCAGTACTACCCTCCCTGTGCGGCTGTCAGACGGAGCTGCCTTACAATCAGTTCTGGTTTTGTTCCCATCGGTCCTTCTCATGACCTCTTGCAATCATGAAAAGTCAGAGGAAACCTTTTAAAGTCACTGCCTCCATCATTTAACCCACATGAGTTAGGAAGATACTAGGTGCGTCTCTGTTTCATTGTGGTATCATCAAAGAGCTACTGAGCCCCCGAGTGTTTCACCAGGCTTAGCACAACACCTGGTACACAGTAAGTACTGAAAAGCATTCATCTGAACAAGCCCCCTCCTCACCATATAATCTTGCCATACCACAGTCAGCCACTAGCTGCCACGGCTCGAAGGCAGGAGCAGGAATGCTTCTCAGGCCACCAGCTCGGAGCCTCTAAGCCGGCCTCCCCGGCCTCTTCGGCAGCCAGACTCCTAGGGTCGGCATCAGGCATGCGGACTGTCCTGGGAGCAGAGACTTGCACAAGCCCTTAAATGACTCCCTGTGTACCTGGAGTCAAAGCTGACACCAGTGGGGTCTTCCACCGTCCGATCTCATAGGCCAAGGATGGACCAACCGCCTTCCAACAGATTCCAACTGCCGGAGGCTGAGTACAAGCCCGTTCCCTTTGGCGCGCTGACATCACAGTCCCATGGAGTCTTAGCCTCAGCACGCCTCACCCGCCCCTGCCCAGCCAGAGGCTTTCATCTCGCTCAATCAACACTCCCCACCCAAATGAGAATTCGACACCTGACAGTCCGTCACCTTCACTCCTCGGGGACTCCAGGGAAGACTCCTGGGTTTTCAGCGCGACGTGGGGACACGCTGCCAAGAGGGCCTGCAGCCTTCCCAACACACTAACCACTTCGTCGAGAGAGAGCAGCCAGCCAGTGCACAGTTCTAAAGCACGATTGTCTCTGAAAATGGCAGTGAATGAGTTCTCTGTAAGGTGAGGTTTGAAGATCAGGGTAAAACTTAATCCGATGAGAAAGTGGGTTGTTTTTTGAGGGTCTTTGCTTCTATTTAAGAAACTAAATTGTGTGTGTCTCTGTGTGTGTGTGTGTGTGTGTGTGTGTGTGTGTGTGTGTGTGGATGTCCTAATGTGTCCTTCAGTTGACAGCATAGCAAATATTTCTTGCTGGGCTCAGTGTTATAAAATCAGAGCTCCTGCCAGCCTCCCTGCTCTTCACTTCCACACCCTACCTTTCTCTCTGGATCCCACTGAGCTTCCCACTGGCAGACTTACATCCATGTACTTCCTCATCACACCTTTCACTCATACAACACATACTCAGTGAAGGTCCCGAGACCACTTAATCAAGGACACAGAAGAAGTACGTGCCCACAGAGGTACCCACAGGGCCCACTAAACTGCCTGCAACCACTCTGACAGGATTGTATCACGCATAATCACACATTGGTACTTCAAATATTGCTCCTAGTCTATTCCCTCCGCTCTTGCCTCACAAATAAGGAATTAATTCTTTAAACAAACCTGATACAGAAAGCAGTATTAGCCAAATCTAGTGTTCAAAGATTTATAGTTAAGTAAAGTATGATTTCATATTTCTTCCTCTAGCTACTCAAATGCAATAGCATTAACATTTTGTTTTGCAAACAGTTCTGTATTACACATAATTTGCTAACTTTACTGAGTGTTTGCTATGTGCTATGCAGTGTTTTATGTCAGTTGGCATTATAATATGTAATGCTTACAACTGCCCTAGGAGATGGAAAGGAGGAAGCCAATGCACAAAAATTGGTAGACTCCAGGGGCGCCTGGGTGGCTCAGTCGGTTAAGCCTCTGCCTTTGGCTCAGGTCATGATCCCAGGGTCCTGGGATCGAGCCCCATGTCGAGCCCCATGTCCAGCTCTCTGCTCAGCGGGGAGCCTGCTTCTCCCTCTGCTGCTCCCCCTGCTTGTGCTCTCCCTCTGTCAAATAAATAAATAAAATCTCTCTTAAAAAACTGGTAGACTCCAATACTTTTTAAGATCCAGTTGCCCTCTCCTTCAAATTCATTTCAGAAGAGTAATTACTTTTAAGATTTCCTCGTCTCTAGATGCCCCATTCCCTGACATTTTTACACTAAGAACTTGCTAATAGACAACTTCTTAGTCCTTCAGAGAATTTACATCAGTCAGGCTAGCTGTTCTCTGATGTTTTTATTTGCCCTCCCATGCATGACCAGTACATCTCTCATGCCTGCCTAATTTATTAATACTACTTTCTGATTATACTGTCTCTTTTCAAAGTCTCTGTAAATATGAAGAGTTCTATACTGAAGAGCCTTACCTAGGACTGCAGTATGGAATCCACCTTTATCCTGGGTGCAATAATTATGTGGTAGATGTCCGAAAATGAAGGAGAAAATCGCTTTTACAATCAATATTTTTTTTTTTTAAAGATTTTTATTTATTTATTTGTCAGAGAGAGAGAGAGCACAAGTGGGGGGAGCAGCAGAGGGAGAGGGAGAAGCAGGCTCCCCACTGAGCAGGGAGCCCGATGTGGGACTCGATCCCAGGACCCTGGGATCATGACCTGAGCTGAAGGCAGACGCTTAACGACTGAGCCACCCAGGCGTCCCTACAATCAATATTTTTTGAAGAAGACACTAAGATCAGGATATACTGAGCAAAGCAGGTTGATGAGATCAGTCTGTACTTCCCTTGCAGCCTTTCCTCTCTGCATGACTTGCCTGGCCCCAGTAGTCTCCATAAGCTTTTACAGAGACAGGAAAATAAATCAAGAAAGCAACTCCAGCTAAGGCATCAGGCAGTGATGACACAGACATTCAGCCAGTCCCGGACCCACCCATCACTGCAACCCCTGTCACACTCTTTCTCAACCAAACACTCAGAGATTCAGCTGCCAACCACAGGACTTGTCCCAGGACAACTGGGCCTCTGTGACTAATTAATATATGTACCACTGGAGTGTCCTTCCAAACAGGCAATTTGGTCACTGTGGAAAGTAACTGGGAACAGTATTTTGGAGTAGGGGAAGATCTACCAGGAAGCAAAGTTTCAAGGCCTAGCACTTGCACAGGCCCCTTCCAAGGTCCTGAGAAAGACCTGAGTGAGGAGTTTTGGTGATATTTGCAAAAGTGAGATATTTTTGTGTCCTTTTTCATAAAGAAGACATCCTTATAAAGTTCAACCTCACAAAACTCCAGTGCTCCTAAATTGTGCTTTATACAATGCAAGGCTCGCACTGAAAGATAGATGGCTAAAGTCTAAGCTAGTCTGTATTATATTTATTTATGTGATATCAGAAGTTGTTTTTCTTCCAATATGAAAACAAAATTAACTTTCAGAAGGGAGATAACTAAAAAACAAGTTTCATGTTAAGAAGAATAAAATAATTATGTAATATGACATGCCTCCTTTTTAGATATATCTTGAAACACCTTTGGTAACCCATGAGCATCTTTTTTAAAATGTATTGTCTGACGAGTCTGCATGAATAAGTCTGGGACAGCAATCAAAGCTCTCCCACAGGATCCTGCTGTGCAGCCATGTTGAGGAAAAATACATGTACCAAAAGGTTTATGGGCTTACAGCCTGTGACGACTCCTTAAAAACTCACTGATACTTATTATAAACTAGTATTGTACTTAAGTGACATAAGGGCCAAGGCAACTGTAACCTGCGTTGTTACCAAGAAACAATCAAAACATAAAATCAGAGAAGTAAAAATTAAGTAGCAAAAATGACAGTTCTAACACCCCATGTTGTAGCTGAAAGGATTCTAGTCAAAACAGTAAGTACCCGTAAATGGGAAGCCTTTTGAGTAAGAAAGGGGAATCCTCCTGTAAGTGCTCAGTCCTCAGATACAGCGTTCCCTCTTAAGGCATTAGGATTCTAAGCCCCTCCCACACTGTTCAGATGATAGGCATTTGCTGAAGGTCAGGGAGGGACAGTACACCTGCTGGGATGGGAGGGGTGCTCCTCCAGGGAGCGACTTGGTGGCAGCCTTTGGCTCACTGACAACTGGAAACAGAAGCAGTACTAGAAATGTAGTGAAAGAGGCAAATCCCATGTTGTCTGTAAAGCAGCTTTTACCTGAATGTTTATCCACTGGGAAATGAATAAATAAAAAGTTGTATAAGCAAACAATGGAACACTATCCCCCAATTAGATGAAGCAGGCAATAAAACCACACCAATTACCATCCAAACTGGAAAAACTTCTACTTGTTTAAGCCAATTCTTACAGAGCTGGTTCCTTCTGGGATACATGGGAAGTACAACAGTCAAGACATGTACGTAAAGAAAATAGTATTTAGGATTAGCAAAGAAGAATGTGTGACAAACAGGGAGGCTTTGCCCTACCACTGAATTTAAAAATTAGGTTCCCTCCTAGCACCCAGTTCTTCTCTTTTGTAGCCTTTATCACAATTTTTAACAGTAAATTTACCAAGTAACTATTCATGTAATTGCCTTCTTCCTCACTCTGCAGTAAAGCTCAGTGAGGATAGTGGCCATTATATCCCAAAGATAACACAGTACATGATAAATAATAGGCACCAAATAACTAGTTTCAATAAGTAAATCATTATCTGTAGCTTCAAGCACTATTGACACTTTGACATCTTACACGTACTTGACAGCAGGTCAGCTCTCTCTTCTAAATATCAGCCCCTTCTGACCCAACTGACTAGTTGACATATGCACCTGAATGCCCATTACCTGGCTACCCCAGACGCTGCATTACAAAACTGAACTTACCTTCTAAAAAAATTGTTTCCGTACTGTCAAAGCGTGCAAAGATGGATACACAGAGTGTCCTTTGTAGCATTACTTGCAAGTGCAAACATAAAGAAATAAATGGAACATCCTAATGGAATAGCATACTACTTACCTTTTTACACTAATGAATGAAGGAGATCCATCTCTGTGCACTTAAGTGGAACAAGCTGGAAAGCTGCTCATCCTAGGTTATTAAATGACAAAAGAATGTTGCAAAAGGTACTATTTCTGTTTGAGGTGATCATTACACACGCATGTGGTTGAAAACATGCAGGGGAAAAACTACCAGGTCACGTAGGGGAGTGGGATTTCCCCTTTTACTTTGGACACTGTTCACATCATTGAATTTTCTAAGTGAATAATCCCGACACACAAAAAATTTAACAGTTAAAAAGCACTCAGAAAACAGCCCTTTTCTGCATTCCTCATCTTTAGTACAAACTTCTCACTCAAGTTCACCAAATCCAAAACTTGGTAGCTCTCCTGGGCTCCTCCTTTCCCTCACTTCTGAAATTTTATAAACAAACACATCTTTATCAATTTTAATTCCTTAGCATTGCTTCTGTCTATTCTCTCCATCCCATCCCCTCTGCCTTCATCATTTCTCTCTCTACAGCAGTCCACTAACTGGCTTCCTTTCCTTCATCTGTCACCCCCTCAACTCCACCTTTGACTTCTAGAACCCACACTAAAAGGAGGAAGCAAGCAAGCAAGCCACAGCACAGACTTAACCCTTCCAGTGGTTCCTTACAGCCTATGCAATAGAGTTCACTCAACTTAGTCTGCCCAGGACACCTGCCAAAACCTCATCTCCCACCATTTCCCCCATTGTGCTCCATATTTTTCTAATAATAAACTTCTTGCAGTTCCCTAAATCTTCCATAATTTTGTTCATGCTATTTCCCTTAGTCTGGGATGTACTTCCCTTTCCTACCCTTGGTGAGAGTAAAATGACCTCTGCTTAAGAACTCAAGCCAAGCATCACCTCCTCCATCAAACTCTCTGCTCATTTTCCCTCAAATGGAATGCTCCTTCCTTTTGTGCTCTCCCTAAATCTCCCACTGAACCAATAAAATCAAGTGGGAACTACCATGTATTGCACACTGCTGAGGGCCAGGAACTTAGAAGGCTTTGTGCATTCCATGCTAATGCTATTTTGAGGTAGGTAGGCTTCTGCATTTTATAGCTTATAAAATATTGAAACTTCTCCCATTTTAGGAATGACAAAATAGAAGTCAGAAGGGTTAGCTGGGAGGGCAGGGGAGTGAGAACTTGTCCAAAACCTTACAGTAAAAAAGAGAGATTTTGATTCCAAATATTTCCAGCACCCACTGTGCTGCATCACTTTTATTAACATTTCATTGTACTCACTTGCTTACATTTCTCCTTTTCTCTGTAAAATCCTAATCTTGTGGATAGGGACTATTTCTGATTCATGCTTTGATCCTCAGACCTAGTACAGAGCTGGGCACACATCAGGAGCTCATAGATATTTGCTGGACAGTGCAGCTAAGTGAGTCAGGGAGAGCAAGGCCATTACGGGTACAGGATTTGGAGTTACACAGCATGACCTTGAATAAACTATGACATCTCCAAGCCTCAGTTTCCCTAAAAGTGCAACAGTGATGAAAAGAACTTTGTATAGGGCTACTAAAAATTTTTAACAAGATGACACAAATACAGCACCTTCCACACAGCCTGGAACACAGTATAGTCTTAAAAATGCTGTCAATAGTTACAGTATCAATGAGGAAAAAGAAACTCATTATAAGGGCAAGCATCAGCCTGTAAGGGCTAAGTTTTGTAGAAGTAAGAAACTATCCCAGAATCTTAGTAACTTAAAACACCAAGGAGGGCACCTGGGTGGCTCAGTTGGTTGGGTAACTGCCTTAGGCTCAGGTCATGATCTCAGGGTCCTGGGATCGAGCCCCGCGTTGGGCTCCCTGCTCAGCGGGGAGCCTGCTTCTCCCTCTCGCTCTGCCACTCCCCCGCCCCAGGCCTGTGCTCTCCTGCTCTCTCTCTGTCAAATAAATAAATAAAATCTTTAAAAAAACAAAAACAAAAACGCCAATGATTTATTTGCACTCACTATACTTGCCCACTTAAGTTCTGGTGATTTACCTCTACTTTGTTCTCACTCAGGAACTCAAAATACAATCTCATCTGGAACATCACTGCCTACCCCACCTGGGGAAGGAAACATGGGAAACTGTGGCTCTTAAAGACTTCCACTGTTGGGGCGCCTGGGTGGCTTAATCGGTTAAGCATCTGCCTTTGGCTCAGGTCATGATCCCAGGGTCCAGGGATCAAGCCTCACATCGGGCTCTCTGCTCAGCAGGGAGTCTTCTTCTCCCTCTCCCTCTGCCTCTCCTGCTCGTGATCTCTCTCTCTCTCTGTCAAATAAATAAAATCTTAAAAAAAAAAAAAAAGACTTCCACTGTTAAGCAGCACACCTCACCTCCTTCCACACTTTATTGGTCAGAGCAACTCACATGATCATAAGTTTGACAGGAGCAGGGAAATGCAATCTTACCTCAAAAGCCAGAAATATCACATCACTATTGACTACAGTGGGAATGGAAGAGCATTTCTTGGAGGAATAAGTGCACCAGGTTCAGCAAATGGGAGAAAAGCTGAGGGTAGGCAAAAGGAAAGGAATGGGCAAAGGTGGGCAGAGATGGAACGGTAAGTCAGGTCTGGGGAGGAGCATCCACGGTATGGCATGATGCAGCTGGATGTGGAGACTGCAGGATCTGGGGCCAAGGAAGACAGGCCGTTTGAGACTGTTAGGGACATTTTTGCTGTAACAGTCCTCTGGGTGCTGGGAACCCAGGAGATCGGCATGATATCGGAATTTAATAGGATCAATGTAGAGCTCTTTATATTCCAATAGGAAGTATGTTTGTTCTGTTGTTACTTTGTCAAAAGTATATTCACATTTTATCTGTCTTCTTGCTTCACAACTTAGAAATAGCAAAATAATTTTTTTTCAAAATATTTTTCCCACTTAGATGGAGAAAAAGTTAACTTCTGGAAACCTACTGACAATAGGACACTGATCATCACAAAGAGCAGTTTCTCCTCCCTGGAAGGGGCTATACTACACTTCCCAGTCCTTGACTGAGTGTGGCTGACAAAGCTGTAATGTAATGATTCAAATGCTGCCTCAGAAAACGTCCCAAAGACTGAGGCCGGGCAGATGAAGTGTGAAGAGAGTTTTATGTATGTGACGTTATCTCCACCTGAGTTCCAGAGTCTCTGGTGTCAGCTGAATTTACAGAGCACAGAGAGGGGTCACCCTAGCATTTCTTCTGCGAGCATTAGGAGATAATGCCAAAATGCCTGTCCTGCCAAAGATTTGCTCTACTATTCTGTGAAGAGTGATTTTAATTCAAGTATTGATTTCTGCCAGAAATGATAACTCACGGAATTTTTTAAAAGATTGTATTTATTTGAGAAAGAGAGAGCCCGCACAAGTGGGGGAAGGGAGGGCAGAGGGAGAGGGAGAGAACCTGAAACAGACTCCCCGCTGAGCACAGAGCCCAACACAGGGCTCGATCTCACAACCCTGAGGTCATGGACGGGGGCTGAAATTAAGAGTCGGAGACTTACCGACTGAGACACCAAGGCACCCCAACTCACAGGATTTTAAATACAGTGCCTACTTGTAGGCACTGCTCCTGTGTGCACTAACCTCACACACACCTTCCTTTTCTTAAGTGCTTTACAAGTAAGTTGCCCTCAAAACTATTTAACCTTTATTGTGAGAGAGAGAGAGTGAAGCAAAGAAAGAGGGCAGCACGAGGAGTCAGAAAACCTTTTTCTGGTTTAAGTCCCTGCCCTTAAACTCCTATTTGGCTTAAGGAGTTCTGCCAGTCCAACTTCAAGCTTTCACTCAGGAGTCTTCTAATGGAAGCAGCTGAGGGCCCAAGCCAGTGCTGAAGTCAGTCCTAATATTGTTTTTAACCCTTGGCTCTGCTTGTAACTCTCTCCTGAAATGGTGTCCTTTCCACTGAATAAAATCCCAATGTTTGTTGCTCAACCCTTTCAACTGCAAGAGAAATAATCCCAACTCATAAGTAGCTAAGCCAAAAACAAAACAAAACAAAACCCCAAAAGGTATGAAGCTGTCCCCTGGTCCAATGGCAAACCTTGTGTGACAAGAAACCCAGGACTGTTATACTAAACCATTGAGATTTTCAGGGCACTTACTACTACATTGTAAGTGAACCTATCCTGACTACCAGGCTCCCTGCACACGACTGACCTCACGCCTCACCGCCCGCCCCCCGCCGACCTGCTTAACCACCACGGTGGAACAAGAAGGGCTCTGACTGGCATTGCTGGGGTCGAATCCTTGGGCCAGATGAGTGGACTCTATGAAGTGCCAGCCCCAAGTCACAGGCCTTCTAACCCAGCAGGAGAGCAAGCTCTGCTACCAGAAGGGGCATGAGGAAGAGAAGCAATAGTTACTAATCTATAGCATAGAGTCTCTAAAACTAACTTCGACTCTGAGTAAACACCTGCTAGCCTATCAGCATAATCAGGGCACCCATGACGTGTTTTCATTTCCTTGGAAGCAACAGGAAGGAAATTCTCCATACATATGAATACAGTTTTCTCTAAGAAAACCTGCCACAATGTTTGGATTAAACAAGTTATATTTGTTTTATTCAACTGTAAGTGTGGCAAAGATCATGTACTGCTTAGATTATTTGAGCTCGTTCATTCAAAATCAACTCTTCTTTCCCAGCCTATGAAGACTTGCCCAAGCCTGTTTGAAAATTATACAGCCATCACTAATTATTGCAGACAACTTCAGTCGGCTTCCGAGATCGGACACTATCTTTCCTTACTTCTTTTACACACTATCTATACCACCTTTTCCCTAGTATTGAACACATACATTGTAAACATACAAAAGACAATGCAAATTTCATTTAGGTTTTCAAAAATCACCACATACTGAACAATAAATACTGTTAGGAACAAATATCTACACAAGAATATCCATGCTAAATTACCTACTATAAATCTAAAAGTAGACCAAATGAGGTTTATGTTGCTCAAAGAATAATAAAAAGTAGTTGTTGATATGAAACATTTGTTATTCTCCTATTTCTCTGAACTATGGCAACCCTCGGGGAGAATCTTTTCATTCCCTTCCCCAACCCAACACATGTAAACAAACATCAGATATACTTTCTTATCCACATACACTTGTGAAACCATCTTCACATTGGAAAATGATGTGAGAAATAAACCTTATGGTTTTGTCCCATACCAAGATGAAAACTAATCAAAGTATACATTAAGAAACTACTAAAATAGCCCACAAAGCATCTGTTCCAGCAAGAGAGTCTCACCTCACTACATTTCTTTCATGAATAACTATAAAAATATCTAAGCATCCACACATCAAAAACTTAATCTTACCATTTTAGCCAGAAGAGCATAAATTCAAACAGAATGACATAAGAATTATCAGCGAAGTCCTTTACTATATCTGCAATCAGAAACAGTGCTTAAAGCTAAAAATGCATTCAAATCTGACACATAATATATTCAAAAATTCAAACAAAAAAAGGATATTTTCCCTTTATTTAGGAGATGGTTGCTCTTTTATATTTACTAATTTTCCTTAATACAGGCATACTTTCAACTGAAAAAAAAAAAATCTCTCACTTTGTTTTTGTTCCTTGTATCATGTGGTAAAATAGAAGGGAATGTCTGTTTCCCAACAGAAGCTGCCTTTTCAAGAGTAATGTTACATATTCTTTGTGTGTGTTTGGATTTTTTTTATGGTATCACACTCCATAATTCAGGTAGTCAATGAACTGAGAACTTAATTGATTATAGTCAAGAAATTGCCGATTTGTACACACTGTGGAAGCCCAAAGAACTGTAAGGTAGTTATAAAATTTATTATTCATCACAACTAAGTATGAAATTATCTAAGTGAGTCAATACGTAAGTTTGTCTTCTGAACAGGAATATAAAAGGTAAGGACATGGTAATATTTTAACTAACAACTATACTCCAACCCTTATTTCTCTCTCTTCAACCTCAGACCCTACATTAACTACCAAACCAGCTTATCCTTTCTACTCATCTATCCAGCAAACACTTCAGATTCAATTTGAACTGAATTCAACATCTCCTTCCCCAAACTGGCCCTTCTCCTGGGACCCCTTTCTCAATACCCATACCTGAAACCTGGAGGTCTTCCTGTGTTCCCAGCCATCCTCCCATCTCTGCCACATGCAACCACAAACCCCAATTGTGCTAATTATGCCACAGACGTCTCAGGCGCTTCCACTCTTTTCACCCCTTTTGTCAGTTGCTAGGTCCTAAGCACTTCTGGATTATTTCTCCACTGTGCTAACTATTCGGTCTTAAATTATGCCCCTCCAAACCACCCTTCATAAATGCCAAGTAATCCTTGTAAATGCTAATTGAATGTTATTCTTCAAACTCCCATCCTTAAAAACCTTTAGCCAATTCTCACCACTTGAAGATGAAGCCAAAACTGTTAAAAGAAGAACAAATAAAGCCCAAAGTTAGTAGAAGAAAGGAAATAACAAAAATTAGAATTGAAATAAATGAAAGAGAGACTAAAACAGAAATGATCAATAAAACTAAGAGCTGGTTTGTTGAAAAGATAAACAAAATTGGCAAACCCTTAGCTAAACTCAACAGGAAAAAAAATCAGAAATGAAAAAGATGTTACAACTGATACAACGGAAATAAAAAGGATCATAACAGACAACTATAAAAATTCTATGCCAAAAAATTGGACAACCTAGAAGAAATGGATAAATTCCTAGAAACATACAACCTACCAAACTGAGTCATGATGAAATAGAAAATCTGAACTAGCAAGACTGAAACAGTAACCAAAAATATCCCAACATTAACAAAAGCCCACAACCAGAAGGCTTCACTGGTGAATTCTACCTAACATTCAAAGAAGAATTAATACCAATCCTTCTCAAACTCTTCCAAAAAACAGAAGGGGGTGAGGGGAGGCTTAAAAAAACATTTTATGGGGCCAGCACTACCCTGATACCAAAACCAGACAAGAATTCCACAAAAAAAGAAAATTACAGGTCAATATCCCTGATGAACATAGATGCAAAAATCCTCAAAAAAAAAAAAAAAATTAGCAAACTGAATTCAACAATACTTTAAAAGGATCATTCACCATGATTAAGTGAGATTTAGTCTAAGGATGCAAGGATGGTTCAACATCCACAAATCAGTCAATGTGATACACCACAATAGCAAAAGGAAAGATAAAAATCATATGATCTCCTCAATAGATGTAGAAAAAGCATTTGACAAAATTCAATATCTCTTTATGATAAAAACTCTCAACAAAATGGATATAGAGGGAATGTACCTCAACCCAATAAACACAAACTATGACAAGCCCACAGCTAACGTCATACTCAACAGCAAAAAGCTGAAAGCTCAGAAACAGACAAGGATGTCCACTCTTAGCAATTTTATTCAACACAGTATTGGAAGTCCTAGCCAGAGCAGTTATGCAAGAAAAAGAAATAAAAGGCACCCAAATTGGAAGGAAGAAGTGGGGCACCTGGCTGGCTCAGTCAGGGGAGTATATGGCTCTTCATCTCGGGGTTGTGGGTCTAAGCCCCACATCGGATGTAGAGATTACTTAAAAATAAAATTGGGGCACCTGGGTTGTACATCTCTTGGGCATTCATCTCTTGGTTTCGGCACAGGTAGGGATCTCAGGGTCATGAGATTGAGCCCCACATTAGGCTCTGTGCTTGGTGTGGAGTCAGCTTGGGTTTCTCTCTCCCTTTCCTTCTGCCCCTTGCCACCACCCATACCCCCCCCCCCAAATGCTCACGCTCTGTCTCTCAAATAAATATTTTTAAAAATTAAATAAATAAAATCTTTAAAATAATTTAAAAATAAAAATAAATAAGTAAATTTTTTAAAAAGGAAAGGAGGAAGTAAAACTCACTATTTGCAGATGACATAATGTTATACATAGAAAATCCTAAAGACTCCATCAAAAAACTATTAGAACTAAGAAATGAATTCAGTAATGTTGGACACAAAATCAATATACAAAAATCAGCTGTGTTTCTGTACACTTACAACAAACCATCAGAGAAATTAAGAAAATGATCCCATTTACCACTGCATCAAAAAGAATAAAATACCTAATAAAGTTAACCAAGGAGGCAAAAGACCTGCATATTGAAACTGCAAGACATCAGTGAAACAAACTGAAGAGAACACAAATAAATGGAAAGATATTCTGTGTTCATAGGTTAGAAAAATTAGTATTGTTAAAATGTCCATACTACCCAAAGCAATATACAGATTCAATGCAATCTCCATCAATATTTCAATGGTATTTTTCACAAAAATAGAACAATCCTGAAATTTGCATGGAACCACAAAAGGCCCTGAATAGCCAAAGCAATCTTGAAGACAAAGAACAAAGCTGGATGCATCACACTCCCTATACTTCAAACTATATTACAAAGCTGTAGTAGTTAAAACAGTATGGTATTGGTGTAAAGACAGACACGTATATCAATGGAACAGAGCAGAGAGCCCATAAATAAACCCATGCATACAAAGACAACTGCTTTGTGACAGAGGAGTCAAGAATATACAATGGGGAAAAGACAGTCTTAAACGGTGCTGGGAAAATTGGACAGCCACATGTATGCAAAAGAATGAAACTGGGCCACTATCTTACATCATACACAAAACTTAACTCAAGATAGATTAAAGACTTGAACATATAAGACCTGAAACCATAAAACTCCTAGAAGAAAACATAGGTGGTAAGCCCCTTGATGTCAGTGTCAGTGAGGATTTTTTTAATCTGACACCACAAGCAAGACAACAAAAGCAAAAATTAACAAGTGGACTACATAAACTAAAATGCTTCTGCACTGCAAGGAAACCATCAACAAAATGAAAAGGAAACCTACTGAATGGGAGAAAATATTTGCAAATCATATATTCTATAAGGGGTTAATATCACAAATATGTAAAGAACTCCTACAACTCAATAGCAAAAACCAATCCGATTAATAAATGGGCAGAACAGGGTTGCCTGGGTGACTCAGTTGGTTAAGTGTCCAACTCTTGATTTCAGCTCAGATCATGATATCAGGGTCGTGCTCCGGCTCCATGCTCAGTGTGGAGTCTGCTTAAGATTCTCTCTCTCTCTCTCTCTCTCTCTCCTTCTCCTTCTCCCTCTGCCCCTGCCCCCGCCCATGTGCTCTGTCTAAACAAATAAAATAATCTTTTATAGAAATAAATAAATAAATAGGCAGAAGACCTGAATTTTTCCAAAGAAGATATAAAGATGGCCACATGAAAAGGTACATGAAAAGATGCTCAACATCAATAATCATCAGGGAAATGCAAACCAAAATCATAATGAGATGTTACCTCACACTTCTTAGAATTGCTATTATCAAAAAGACAAGAAATAACAACTGTTGGGAAGGATGCAGAGAGAAAGAAACCCTTGTGGGAATGTAAACTGGTGCAACCACTATGGAATACAGTATGGAAATACCTCAACAAATTAAAAATAGAACCACCACAGGATCCAGAAATTCTACTAGTGGATTTTTATCCAAAGAAAATGAAAAATAAAAATACGCATCCCTATGTTCATAACAGCATTATTTACAATAGCCAAGATATGGAAACAACCTAAGTGTCCATTGATGGATGAATGGATAAAGAAATTGTGGTACATATATACAATAGCCTTAAAAAACATGAAACTTTGCCATTTGCAGTAACATGGATGGACCTCAAGGGCATTATGCTAAGAGAATTAAATCAGACAGAGAAAGAGAAATACTGTATGATCTCTCTTACATGTAGAATCTTAAAAACAAACAAACTCATAGATACAGAGAACAGATTGGAGGTTGCAAGATGCAAGGGGAAGGGGTGAGAATTGAGTGACGTGTTTTTTGTGGGGGTTTTTTAGTTTAAATTAAATAAAAATTTACAAATAAATAAAGTGCACCTCTGGCACATAAAAAATAAATAAGTAACTGCTTATATGGCTTCTAAAAGTCTGATCCCAAATCCCCTCTTCAGCTTCACCCCCCACCACTCAACTCCCTACTATAACTCCAAGCACACAGACCTCCATGGATCATATGTGCATCTCCATAAGTGCATCTCATGTCTGGCCTTGATTCTTGCAGAACCCTGCCTCCCAACCTTCCTTCAACCCAACCTGGTTAACGCCTACTTATCTTCCAAGCCTCACTTGCAAGCTTCACTGTGACTAATTCCAGTAGGATTTCCCCCAACACAGCAAGCCTGGACCAGATGTTCTCTGATATTCTCTCTGGAACAGAGACTAGTTTTATTTTGTTCACTGTTGTACTTCCCACACCTAGAAGAGTTCCTGACACACAGGAGGCATTCAGTAACTATCTGAATGAAATGAACTAGAATGGAGAAAAGATGTTAAAATCCCTGTGCAGATTCAGTGAGTCTCCTGATCAAACAGAAATAAGGAACGCTAAGTGTGGCAACTATTCACAGCAAAGAATGGGATAAAATAGGAATCTAAGCCAAGTGTTAAATTCATTGGACAGAATTTGCAAATACATATAAGATAGTGTAATTCCAGTCATTATCTTAAGAAAAAGCAAATTTGATAAGGTAGCTAATTTTCATAACAATTATGTGAAATGTATCATTTTAAAAATGTCAGTTTTCTAAAAACATGCTTTATTCAGACACTCTCAACAAATTCTGTTGAATATTTCTGATACCAAAGTGATGAAGATAAGTTTAGATATTTTCCATATGTGACAAACAGAAGCAAAAGGCAGATTATCAGGCTCTGATGAAAGCAATGAGATAGTATCACTTCGTTGGATTTTTAAAAGAATTTAAAAAATGATAAAGCATTAGATTTGTGAGTCCGATATTCTTTTAAATATGATAGGTATCAAAATACTTAAAGTTTTATCTTAAAACTCCTTTTAGCAAAGTACTATTTATGCATAATAACAAGCTTTAATTCAGCTTAATTTTATTAGGTGACTGCTCAGTTTATTTTACTACAATTCAAGTGTCTTCTCACACTTCTGCTGCTTTGTCCCAGCACCTCCCTCAGCGTCCACTGCCGTGAGTTCACACCATTTCCCTGTTTGTGGTCACTTTCATTTTCTAGTTCCTGTGATCTAACCCCAAGTTCTCGCCGGGTTTGCAGCATTGCAGGGGAATGTATGAATCACACCCTCAAGAC
This sequence comes from Phoca vitulina, assembly GCF_004348235.1. NCBI lineage: Eukaryota > Metazoa > Chordata > Mammalia > Carnivora > Phocidae > Phoca > Phoca vitulina. The sequence goes on along the minus strand of NW_022589712.1, from coordinate 3,618,914 downwards.
CAAAGCGGAGGGGAATAAAGCAAAACCTATTTTCATTGATTCACATTAGATACTTTAAAATCCTGATTTTTGCCCACAAACTTCAATTTTCTTCCTTGAGTTTTATGCCTGCTTTGCAGTTTGGAAATACTGGCTTTCTAGTAAGTTGCTTGGACTGAATTTCCTCTGTTTTTCTTTCCAACTACACACAAGGCATTTTCCAGGTCAGCTGTGTGTTATTTGTCCCTTATCCACATGACACAGGACGCAAGTTAACAGAACTAAATATAAGCAGTGGCTGGTATACCCACTCTCTTTACTCAAACCCTATCAGGAACCAATTTATAAAATTATTCTGAAAATAAGTGCTGTCTCTAGCACAAAGCCCAGTTTCGAAGGGGCAAAACTTCCCTTAACATATTTAGCAAGGAAGCAGGCTTAGGTCCCAGGGAACAGCCTTCAACAGCCACAGCGTGACCTCAGAACATAGCTGCTTCTTGGCAGCCACAGTAAACACTTTTTAAAAAATAATCCCATTTCTTCCCCAAGTGGCTTTCACTTCTTTAGAGAAGCATTTTCTTTAGGCAGACAGCCGAAAGAGGGTGGATCTTTGGTGGAGTTTTCTAAAGTTTCTTTGTGTTAACTATTACAATACACAGGTAAGGCATGCAGGAGAGCCGCTGTCGTTGCCACCTGCACTTGGCCTGGGTGCCAAATTAATGCCCCACTAGCAAATTATTACACAGCCACTGAATGTCAAAGCCTAGCTTCCTTCCAGCACAAATGAGTTTCGTTAATAGACAACTTATTGCAATCAGTTTCTCCTGAGTCCAAGCAATTCAAAGTACACTACAGCTTCTCCACAAATGAAAGAAAAACAGTTGATTTCTAAACAACAAAGAAAAAGGCATGACATTGTGCACCACCAGCATTTTCACAAAAATTCAGAACTCTTTTACAAATATTTCGGAATAGATAATTTTTCCAATGTATTTTATTGAAAAGAAATATTTTATTTTTTAATTGTACTAGCAGACATCTCTTGAATGTATGCAGAATGATTCAATGCTATTCTTGTATTAGATGCCTAGAATCAAAACTAGGGGCATAACTTCAAGAAAAGGTATCTGAAAAAAAGAAAGGGGGAAGGGGAAGGGAAGAAGGAAGGAAGGAACGAAGGAGAAGAAAGAAAGAAAGAAAAAGAAAGAAAGAAAGAAAGAAAGAAAGAAAGAAAGAAAGAAAGAAAGAAAGAAGAAAGAAAGAAAGAAAGAAAGAAAGAAAGAAAGAAAGAAAGAAAGAAAGAAAGGAAGGAAGGAAGGAAGGAAGGAAGGAAGGAAGGAAGGAAGGAAGAAAGAAAAGAGAAAAAGAAAAAGAGAGGAAGACAGGCAATGTATCTTAGTACTAGAAATACTTGTAATGACAAAAGATTGACATTTTCTCAAAAGCACTGAAAATGCTTTCTCAAGTGTGGTTACATTTCCATCAAACTGAAACACTGGAGAAGTTCTGGGACAAGCACAGAAGCCCAAAAGGGTAAAGCTTCCTACAGAGGAACAGTTCCTTCCCATCATCAGACTCCATTAGGCAAGTTGACCCCCTGCAAAGGCAAAATACTCAAGGAAACGGTGCCTTGAAATCAGGAAGGGGTCAACTTTAGGAATGGCAATATCTAATGTAGTGCCACACCTCTTCAATTCAATAGGAACAATTTAAAACGAGCCTTTACATCTAATCAGCTACCAGACATCAGTACTAAAGTGGAGGGAGGAGAGGAACAGGGAGCCCAGAACTTCTGGTACCAAGGAACAGCCCTTCCGCTTGCTAGGAAGGAGGGGTGTATCAGGACATGGGATGCTCTGAGCTAAAACTGGGGAAGTCCCAGTTCAGCCAGGACCCACTGATCAGCTTTCCCAGTATAGATATGACAAGCGTATGTGATTTAGCCAGGGTAAGGGTCAGCCAAACACAAAATCAACATTTCTTCATTAGTTAACATACAGTGTTAAGTTTTAGGTGTACAATCTAGTATTTCAACAATTCACACATTACTCAGGCTAATCAGGATAAGTGTTCTCTTAATCCCCTTCACCTATTTTACCCATTCCCCCACTCTCCTCTAATAACCATTAGTTTGTTCTCTATACTTAAGTCTGTTTTTTGGTTTGTCTCTCTTTTTCCTTTGCTCATTTGTCTTGTTTCTTAAATTCCACATATGAGTGAAATCATATGGTATTCTCTGACTTACTTCACTTAGCCGTATATTCTCTAGCTCTATCCATGTGATTGCAAATGGCAAGATTTCATTCTTTTTATGGCCGAATAATATTCCATTATATACATACACTACTTCTTTATCCATTTATCAGTCATTGGACACTTGGGCTGCTACCATATCTTGGCTATTGTAAATAATGCTGCTATAAACATAGGCGTGCATGTATCCCTTTGATTCAGTGTTTTCATATTCTCTGGGTAAATACCCAGTAGTGCAATTACTGGATTATATGGTAATTCTATTTTTAACTTTTTGAGGAGCCTCCAAACTATTTTCCACAGCATCTGCACCAGCTTGCATTCCCATCAACAGTGAACCAGGGTTCCACTTTCTCCACATCCTTACCAACACCTGTTGTTTCTTGTGGTTTTGAGTTTAGCCGTTCTGATAAGCGTGAAGTGATATCTCATTGTAGTTTGGATTTGCATTTCTCTGATGATGAGTGGTGTTGAACATCTTTTCATGTGTCTGTTGGTCATCTGGATGTCTTTGGAAAAATATCTCTATGTCTTCTGCCCATTTTTAAATTGAATTATGCATTTTGGAGGTGTTAGGTTGCATAAGTTCTTCATATATTTTCGATACTAACCCTTTATTGGATATGTCATTTGCAAATATCTTCTCCCATTCAGTAGTTTGCCTTTTAGTTTTGTTGATTGTTTCCTACGCTGCACAGATTTTTATTTTGATGTAGTCTCTATAGTTTATTTTTGCTTTTATTTCCTTTGCCTCAAAAGACATATCTAGAAAAGTTTTGCTACAGCCAATGTCAGAGACATTACTGTCTGTGGTTTCTTGTAGGATTTTTATGGTTTCCGGTCTCACAGTGAGGTCTTTAATCCATTTGAGCTTCTTTTTTGTGTATGGTGTAAGAACGTGGTCCAGTTTCATTCTTCTGCGTGGTGCTGTCCAGTTTTCCCCACACCATTTGTTGAAGAGACTTTTTCCCATTGGACATTCTTTCCTGCTTTGTTGGAGATTAATTGACCATATAATTGTGGGTTTATTTCTGGGTTTTCTATTCTGTTCCATTGATGTGTCTATTTACTACCATACTGTTTTGATTACCACAGCTTTGTAGTATACTCTGAAGTCTGGAATTGTGATGCCTCCAGCTTTGCTTTTCTTTTTCAAGATTGCTCACAAAATCAATCTTAAGAGCAAAATAAAACCACTGCCCTTCTGCCTTAAGGATCCACCTGTATTTGCACAAATTCTCAATAGTGAAGTAAAGTGTCAACGGTAGAATAATCCCACAGAAATTAAGGCTGCTTTTCCCTAAAATAAATTACACACATTAATTAAATGTTAGAAAAGTGATCAATAAAATAATGAGAGAAGAATATAGTGACCCTGCTTTTCTGATAGCAAAAATAATATATAGATACATATGTACACATATGTGTTGTTAAATGTGTACTTGCTACATTGGTAGATCTGGTACAAAAGAAAACCACCTGGACCAATATAACTGTGTAGTCATTTGGAAGTTTTCTTACTCAACAAAAATTTACCTCACGACTTACACAGGAAAGAAACAGGGGCAGAATTCACTGTGATAGCAATTCTTGAGTCTAAAACCCAGATACTGCTTTGTATCCGAAACCTGCCCTTGCCACAAATACAGAAAAGGCAGCTGAGGATTCTCCAGAGGCGGTCCTGTGTCGCCTACGTGTACCAGCCTGTCTCCTCACATCACAGTAGCTCACCTCAGCGTCTGACATAAAAGCAGCTGCAATCCACACGCTCAGAGCCTGCCATCCGGGAGGAGAGAACAGTCCATATGAAGGAAGGGACACACGGGAAGAAAGTCACTTGAGCCAGAAGATCCAAGAAGTGCATGGTTCTTTTCCACATGGAGAGTCACAAAGGGAGACTCAGACATTTTTTCAGGCCTCTTCGTGTCCTTGCTGTTGTATTTACAACTGAGTCAGCCCCCCTTGACCATCCCCTCCCTGGGGCAAGATCGTGGTGATTTGTACTGGCTTCCCTCCTCTTGCAGTAGCCTTGTGCATGTGAGCTTCACACCTAGAAGTGCAAACCCTCCACTGAAACGTGGACGATGCAGTGGGTTGGGTAAGCACTGATGAACAAGGAATAGAAGTGCAGGGCCACGTAGCTAACCAGAAGAGCCCTTGGCACACAGCCCGGCCGGGGGCTCTTCCCCTGGTTAGCTCGAGAGAGGCATGCAGTGTACTGATCAAGTGTAGAACAGCCTCAAGAATCAGACAAACGTGAGTTCCAGCCCCCCAGAGTACCCTGGACAAGTTCCAAAAACTCTGGTGTGTTGTAGCATCTGTAATCCCTAGATTACAGGGAGGTTGTAGAGATGACATGAGTGGACATATTTAATAAGCACCCAGTCAATCTGACCTGCACTAACTTTCAAGGCCTCAACATACACTAAGCTACAATTCTAAAATGAAGAATCTGTTTCAAAGATTCTTCTAAGAACACATTTCAATTTTTCCCTATTCATATCGCTCTACTCCTCTCCGTTAATGGTGTTATTTTCCTATCAGTTCCTCTTCTCTAATTTAAAAACTTGACATGCCACTCAGTATTCTGGGCCATGATACTTTCCCTTTTTTTTAATACCATGGGCCAGTCTCTGTGTCCACGCAATAAAGACAGCACACAAAGCAGCTTTTTGTTGTCTTTTGTGTTTCCTCTCTGACCCCCACACCACCCCAGCATTGTCTGAATATGGGGAGGTGCTGATGGGTAGTAGAAATGGAAGAGGAGATACTTCCTGTAGGTTTTCAAATAATCTCTCAGGATCCGTCAACCCTGGAGCACCTGCCCGTTAGCTCTGCCCTTACTGCTGTCAGAAAGCACGCCCGGGAGCCCTAGTCAGGTAGTGGTGGCTGACTCGGCTGTCCCCTGCCAGGAGCAGCCCCAGAACTGGTCAAGCGCTGAGTAGAGCTATTTAAGGCCAAACAAAAGAGAAAATGTCTAATAAAAGAATGGATACAGTTTAAGGTGGACTGGCCGAAGGCAGAGGATGAGGAAGGCAGGACATTGCTTCAGATGGTGGCGAGTTTCACAGAAGAGTCCAGACCACTCTGGACCCAACTTTTGGTTCTAGAACAGATGTCCTATCAGAACAAAAAAAGGTGGAGTGAGATACAATTGCTCACACTTTTATTCTTATCTCCAATTCTTATTCTATATAGTGTACTAAGTATTTGAGGAAAAAAAACTTCTTAAAAGACCTTAATCAAATTTATCTCTTGCTGATGGAAATTACACTGTGAAGCAAACTGTGTATTTTCAAGATACATTCATAACATTTAGAGAAAACTGGAACTGATATTCACCAAATTTAAGCTTAAAAAAATGACTAAGCTTCTTAAAGTATGAACTGCCTATAATGCTCACAATATAAAACTTAGAAGGCCAAAACTGATTCTTCTGGCATTGAAAAGACCTTTTTCCTTTCAAATTTGGCAGGTTGCATATGATCGTCATCGGTAAAGGAATATGGGAGCTGTAAAGAAGAGCAAATCCCAGACACAGAGAGGCCTCGCCTTCATTTTCTGTCATACCCATTGTTGCTAACTGATAGGTTCTTTTCCTAAACTGTTTTCCTTTCTTCTGTGAGAGTTAAGCTGCGGTGCCCAGCTCTATGGTCAAACATCAGTCTAGACGTTACTGTGAAGGTAATTTTTGGATGTGATTAGCATTAAAATCAGTCAACCCTCCATAATGTGGTGGGCCTCGTCCAATCGGTGCAAGGCCTTAAGAGCAAAGACTGAGGTTCCCCCGAGAAGGAATTCTCCTCAGGACTGCAACACAGAAACCCTGCCCCAGTTTCCAGCCTGCTGCCCTACAAAATTTGGACTCAAGACCACAAACACCAATTCCGCCTGAACTTCCAGCCTGCCATACAAATTTCAGATTTGCCAGCCCCCAGAATCACACGAGCCAACTCCTTAAAATCAATCTGTTTCTCTTTCTCTCTGTGCCCACACACCCATAATTGGTTCTGGTTGGGATTAGCTCTGCTTCCCTGGACAACCTTAGCCAACACACTTCTTCTCCACCCTAAAATACCTAATAAAATCCATATGGTAAAACATGCACACATCTGCACGCACACGCACACGGACATTGGAGCCATCAGAAAGCACCTGCTGTAGAAAAGTTCACGCCAGAAAGAAATCCTGCAAAGAAAGAAATTTCTTTATAATCCCTTCAGACGCCAAGGGACTCGGTCCTGCCCTATGCCGTTAAGCCTATGACAGAGGAACTGCGGGGAGAGGGAGCGGGAGGGAGAGGGAACCAGAGAACCTCAACACTGGCAAAAAGCAAATGCCAGAAATGTTATCAAAGAAAGTGCATTTGAAACATAAACTTTTAAAAATGGCACAAAATTATTAAAATATTTTAAATTTACTTAAAGAAGGAGTCGTAGTTGGGAAAACATCACAGAAGATAAACGCTCCAGATGCCAATGACTGTAATTTATTAATAAGGTTGCCTGCCTCTCAATCCTTCCCTTGAAAGTGGCTTATTCTCCTTGCTTTAGACCTAGTGCCAAACCTTGATTATCTGGATCACAAAGAGGTGCCAAGGTACATCAACATAGCAAACAAAAAATGGCTGTAAATTATAAAAATCTTAAACCATCAGAAATTAAGAGAATAGTACCACTCGGGGATCCACTCCGCCCGGGTATTTGAAACTCCCTGTGCTCACAGGCCAAGTGACCTAATCTCTCGGGCATTTGCTTTCCTTACATATTCACAGAGGATAATCATCAGTACCTCACCGGGATGTACTGAGGCTTCAATACAATAATCCAGGCAAAATGTTCAGCACAGTGCCTGACACAGAGTAAGTAGGCACTAATTTCCACTTACTTCTATCCAGAAAAGGTTAAGTGATCTTACTTTGCTCTGATTTGGAAGTCATAGTAGCACACCTCATTTTTAAGCAAAATTTAAAAGGCTTCTCCCCAAAATGTTTAGTGTTTTTCGAGTGTGGTGCTTCAAAAAGTGGTAAAATTCACTAATCCACGAAGCTGGTCTAAACCTCCAGAATTACGGACTACAGAGATATTGTGATTGCATTTTCCTCACCGTAATAAGAATTGCAATGCTCTGAACACCCAAAGTGTTGACCTTAAAAAAAAAAAAATCCAGGTATTGAAAAGACCCCTTACTCCACTGAGGGCAACAGACCGATGGGTTTAAAAGGCCCAGACTTTTGTCACAGTTATCAGAATCCCTGATACCACGATTTTCATGCTGTGTGTGTGTGTGTTTTTAAACCCAGAGATAAATGACTTTACACTATTTCAGGATTTTTGATGTGCAAGTGGGTAGATGGTGTGGGAAGATGTGATGAGTAAGCGTTGAGAACTTTTGCAGAGCCCCTAAGAGTTGAAAAGTTAGTCTGCAGTGTGTGAGGGACATGGTCGGCGTTCGGCAGCATGCTCAAGGCACAGGACCGAATCAGCTGGAACACAGAGAAAGTTAACTACAAAGGGCCCACTGCATAGCGTGTATTCTTTGTTCTCCTTAGGTAACAACATGAAAACAGAATTAGGAAGAAAGAATTCCAGAAAGCTGCATGCTACCCGAGGTGTGACCTCAACAGCCTCTAGCTAAGGCTCCACCCAAAAGTCTTTTCCCTAACCTGGTTGTAAATACCTTGATCCTGCATTCCAAAAGCCAGGAAACAAGCCATTTGAATGACACGTTCAAATTGAAACTTTTTTTTATTTTCTTAATGAGATATAAATTAATTTATAAACTGTCCAAGTAAAGCACGAAGGAATATTAAAAACTACTCTCAATTAGCCTAGTTTGAGTTATGAGGTTTCTCTTAATTCAAGTACACTTGAGAATTTTAATCAGCTGAGAAGCAGCAATTGCTTTCAATTTAAAAACTAACAAGAATAAATTGTTATATTAAATCATTTTTACTGTACTAGTTTCATTTTGGTTTCAATTAAACCCCATTGTCAATATAAAGAACTCATTCGCAATTAGGAAAAATTGCACGTGAAACACTCATTATCTGAAACCACTTCACGTTCCTTGAAATCTTCATAACTTCAGTACAAAAGCAGAGAAGCCAAGCATGGCTATTTCGACACTGATTTGAATGTACTTTAAACTGTAATTATGTGGAGAATGGATTTTAGTAATTCCATACAATTTAACATATAATGACTTGCAGGAATCATATAGACTTGCTCTCCTCTTTCTCCCTCCCCCCGCCCCCTGTTGAATAAATGATTAAGGGAGTATGTGTGAATGGGATCGAAACTTCTCCAGGTAGATCTCTGAAGCCATTTATGGAACTGGATGAACACTGAGCAGAACTTCCCACCACCTGTACTGCCCAGGAAGCAGTGAGTGGGGAAGAGTACAGTAGGGTGGGTGGCGCTTATGATAGACATAAGCATAGGATAAAATCAACTAGGTTGAAGGTCATAAAATCAACTAGGTTCATTGAAATATTCATATTATTTGGGCTTTTTAAAATAGCTATATTGAGATATAGTTCACATGCCATATAACTAACTCATTCAAAGTGTACAATTCAATGGTTTGTGGTATATTTTTCCAATTGTGGTAAAAAATTTGTAACATAAAATTTGCCATTTTACCCATTTTTAAGTGTACAATTCAATGGCAGTAATGACAGTCACAATGTTGTGCCTCTGTTTCAGAACTTTTTCAGGATCCCCGAACAAAAACTGTAGCCATTAAATACTCCCTTCCCTTTCTCCCCTCCCCACCTGCCCCAGGATGGTAACCTCTTCTACTTTCTCTCTCAATAAATTTTCCGATGCTGGATAATTTGTCTAAGTGGAATCACACAAAATTTATCCCATTGTATCTGGCACAACGTCCTCAAGATTCATCCACGTTGTAGCATGTGTCAGAATTTCTTTTCTTTTTAAGGCTGAATAATATTCAATTGCATATATACACCATATTTCATTTCTCCCTTCATCTGCTGATGGACCCCTGGGTTGTTTCCACCCTTGGCTGTTGTAATGCTGCAGTGGACATTGGCATACAAGTAATTGTTCTAATCCCTGGTTACGGTTCCTCTGGGCACACACCTATGAGTGGAATTGCTGGGTCACATGGTAATTCTATGTTCAGCTTTTTGAAGACCCCCAAACTATTTTCCCCTATGGCTGCACTGTTTTACATTCCCACCAGCAGTGGGCAAGGTTCTCCCCATCCTCACCAACACGCATTTTCCTTTTTTTTTTTTTTTATTATAGCCGATGTGGTAGGTGTGAGATGGTGTCTCATCGTGGTTCTGATTTGCATTTCCCTAATGACTAATGATGAGCATCTTTTCATGTCCTTATTGGCAATTTGTGTGTCTTCTTTGGAGAAATATCTATTCAAGTCCTTTGGTCATTTTTGAATTGAGTTGTCTGTCTTTTTGTTCTGGAGTTACAGGAGTTCTTTATATTTTCTGGATACTAAATCTTATCAGATAAATGATTTCCAAATATGTTCTCCCACTCTGTAGGTTGTCTTTTCACCTCCTCGAAAGTATTCCCTTTGTACACAAAAGTTCTGAATTTTGATGAGGTCCAATTCATCTATTTTTTCTTTTGTTGCTTGTGCTTTTGGTGTCCTACCTAGAACCCACTGCCCACATTATTTGTTTATGAAGGAAGTCTTTCCTTTTCATTCTTTGTTCTAGTTCTTATTCTGCATCACACTCTGAGAACACTCGTTCTGACCGAAATGACTAACCCTAGTAGCACACGCTCACAGAGCATATCTGAAAAAGAAAAATTCTTCTACCGTAGAAAAATTCTTAGAGAAATGTATACTTGACAACCCTGTTATTTCAGATACAGACAGGGAAAAGGTGAAGTAATCTCACAAAAAAGCATGATGCCTGCAGCCTAGAAAAATATCTAAGGTGTAGCACCTTTCTACTTGCTAAGAGTGAGTCTTCTCAGTGGAAAGGGTGAAGAATAAAGGAAATCTTGGAGAGGCAGAACAAAAAGGACAGCTCTTCCAGAATCAGCTGGATGGAGTCCTCACTTGCTCTAAGTCTAAAGCTCTGTCTAGCTCTCTTACAGATCAGCCCAGTGCAATGGATTTTAACAATAAAATAAGTATCAGTATCAAAATAACTGGATTTATTGTTTCCCTGTGAGTATGTATGAGGCCGCTATTTTCTTCTGATTAGACAGAGGAAGGTTAATCTCAGCTCAACCACTTGGCATTTCATCACTTCCTCACAAATAAAAATGCTGCATTATCTACATCACTATAGATTTATTCACTACAGCACGTCTGAATTAAATAATTTCCTACATTTTTATTACATGATTAAATTTACTGTTACAGAATCATAGATAATTAAAACCTATTAGTAATTACCAAGAGTAAAGAGGGGAAAAAGGAACCCCCCCAAAGCAGTGTGTGTGGTCTATGAAGTGTCTTACAAACGTCTGTCAGATATTATATCTTATCTAAAACTTGAGTTTAACAAAAGTAACCTCAGACATGCAGAACTGGAATATAGACAACCACCACCAAGAGACAGTGCCTAAAATTCAAGGTGACAGTGACATAACTAATATATTTTGAAAAAGGACATGCAGAGGCTGAGCTAACAGAGGCCTGGGAGGAAGGCCATCCCTCAGAAGCCACAGAAGCTCTGCAGCTTCCAAATCAAAGGAAATGGAATTCCAGTTTGAGTAGAAAGCTCAGGTGGGAGACGAGCAGTCAAATGTCAGGTGAACAGCTACTCTGAATGCCTGGAGAACAGAGACAGTGGGACCTTTCTCCCTAGAAACAGCTTTCCACTGTAATTTTCACAACGTCTCCCCCTTCAGAGAATCACCTTTTTGAGGATGAGAACCCTAAAGAAAACACAACTGTGCTCTCAGCCTTACCATCCACTGTGAGGAGAGGGCTCATCTCCATCACCGGATTTCCAAAATAACTTTGTGATTTCAAATTCAGAGCAAAAAAAGAGGGGCACCTGCATGGCTCAGTGGGTGAAGTGTCTGCCTTCAGCTCAGGTCATGATCCCAGGGTCCTGGGATTGAGCCCCTCATCGGGCTCCCTGCTCAGCGGGGACTCTGCTTCTCCCTCTGCCTCTGCCCCTCCCTCCCCCTGCTCATGTGTGCACTCTCTGTCTCTCTCTGACAAATAAATAAAATCTTAAAAAAAAAAAGAGAGCAAAAAAAGATGGACTCAGTCTGACTTTGATCCAAGGACCCTGGTAAATCTCGGTCAGAGAACTTCTGTCCAGATGATGCAAGCGTGTGGGGGAAGCGGCGGTGGCCACAGCTGTCCTTGCATGGGCCAGACCCTCACTGGCTGAATCCAATACCGTCAGTCACTTGGGTGGGAATGAGTGTGTCTTCAGGCACAGAAGCTCGAAATACAAGGAGACCTCAGGGCTTGTGGAAGACTAGCTCCAGGACATCGCGACTGATACACTTCGGTCAAACATGCTCTGTCTTCAGCGCTATCCACCCAGGAGTCGCTCAGCTTTGCACGGATGGGATCACAGTTCTGGCCGAAATGCACAGGGTGTCCTCCATCTGAAGTCCGCAGTGGGGACGGTCACCGCATCACCACCCCTTGTGTGACTGTCGGTCAGCCAATGTACCGGAAGAGATTCACAACCTCTGCCAAGAGCCTCCCAGACTCTTCCTGAGAATGAGGAAAGTCACCATGTAGCAAAACACAGCCTTTGATCTCGGTCTGACTCCAACACTCCGGAATAAAGCAATCGCCTTTGGTTTACACACTGATACATCTGTGAGCCGCACCCTCACTCCGCAAGACCAAGCCGCTGCAGAGACACCACGCTTTTGAAGCCTCCAAGCACCAGGAAGAAAGGAAGGAATTAATAGTCAGCACCACAAGTTGACACTCTCCATTAAATTAATGTCCCTGACACACAGCCCAGGCGTGGTCTCTCCAAACCGTGTGCTGCCACAGGAGCAGGAACCTGGGGGCCTCGGGAGCCCCGTGCTTCCGTGCAGAGCAGGGTCAGGAGGGAGGTGAGGGGGTGACAGCGGTGGGGTCCCTCAAGGGAGCGGAAGGAGCATTACAATGAAGAGGATCTTCAGAGGGCGGGATCTCCTTAGGAAAGATATTATAAAATCTCTACTTACAACTCTTTCTTTATAGTTACAGAAATTGCAGGCTGGAAACAAAATGGAAAAGTCCCCTTGGAAGAAAGAATGCAATAATTAATGAAAGCAACCAACAAATAAACATTTTAAAACCCAGCATTTATGTCTCCAAAGGAAACAGGGAATGGTAGTTTAGAGTATTGGAGAATAGAGTGATTTCAATCATTTTTTTATTTTTAAAAATTCCTCTTTTCCCAGAATATTTTCCTGTAGCTATGTATAAAAACTGAATCTTTATCAATTGAATTCAAGTGTAAATAGACATGAATGGTCTGTTATTTAAAAAAATTCTATCAGTAAAACAATTGGTTTTTTCCTTTTTTTCTTTTTTTTAAAGATCTTATTTATTTGACGGAGAGAGAGAGAGCACGAGCAGGGGGAGCAGCAGAGGGAGGGGGACAAGCAGACTCCCCACTGAGCAGGGAGCCAGACGCGGGACTCTAACCCAGGATCCTGGGATCATGACCTGACCTGAAGGCAGACGCTTAACTGGTGCCCCTTGCACTTTTCTAAAATGAATATTCTGAGTGGTTCTCAAAATAAAGATGGCATGAGCAGGTGCTGGGCCCACTCTCCGAGCTCCTGATTCAGCAGATCTGGGGTGGGGCCCAGTGCACTTCCAGAACTTCTAGATCAGGATCAGCTTTGCAAATCGGGATGTGTTTGTTTGGCTTGTGGTATGGATGCGTCTGCAGCGATGCCCAGGGAAGTTCATTTGTGTTGTGGAGTATCATGAGTTGTGACGTTGCAGTCGTGGTTCTCCTGAGAAAGAACATGGGATGGGTGGTAGAGTGAGCCTGGGTTTTTTGGGAGAGAGACCTACAGCTGAACCTCAATCCTGCATGACCTCGAAACTGCCTCTTCCTCTTATGTAAAGTGGGATAATACACTCCACTGTCTCAGGACTGTACTAAATAGTGAACAAATGAAGGTTATTTACCTTGCCTCGTTCCAGAGAGTATGCATTTCAAGTATACATAAAGTACAGGGAGAAAACAAGGAAACCCACATTCAACAGAAATGAGAAAGAAAGCAGAAAGAAGAGGGAAATAACATAGCAGGAATAGGGAAAAGTCGAAACATACAGCGCAGAAAGTGACACACACACTACAGATAAGCCAGAAACTTGACTGCAAACTTTCAGCAGTTATGGCAAAAATGCAAACTGCTCGTTTACACGACTCCGTGTCCAGAGAAGAAAAGCAGACTGCTCATTCTAGAAAAACAGAATGGCATTCCTGCTATTGGGAGAATGAGCACGTTGACAGGAGCCACGTGACACGGTCCAGGTGAGTCCACGGGACTCTTGCCTGTCTCAACTCAAGCCTGGATGTGGCCACCACTGCTCTGCGGTACCTCCTGAAAGTGGGGGGCCCACGGCTCCCCCAGGTGCTAAACAAAACCACCTGCCTTCATCAAGAGTGGAGAGAGGGGGCAGAGGGAACTGGGTAGCCGAGTCGCACACCTAGGAGAGCCATCTCACCAGGGCTGAGAAGCAGCGAGGGGCTTCCTGGGGCGGGGGGCAGTCTTCTCCTTGGAAAGGGGTTTGGATTCACTCCAGTGGAGAGATGAACAGGCAAGTGAGATCCCAAAATAAACTAGTGTCCTGGGTACACACCGAGCCTAGAGAATGGATTTATAAAAGGCATTAGAAGAAGGTAAGCTCCCCAAAGGGATCTTCCTTGTTATAATCTTTGTGAGGAGCAGTGCTTCTTAGTTATCATTTCATGAGACTGAATGTAGGCACCAATTTAGTCTTGGCAAAAATACACCATCACAGATTGGATTTGTCTCCACAGCACAAAGTCAAGCAGGGGTGTGTGTGTGTGTGTGTGTGTGTGTGTGTGTGTGTGTGTGTATGTGTGTGTTCACTGTTGTTAGGAAGGAGGGGGAGTTCAATCATATCCTGCTTCTTACTCAATGCACACTCAGAGACAGCCCATTACATGGGGGATCAGGTAAGGAAACTTGCAAAAATTCTTAGGTCCATATTCGTAGACAATTAACTTAGGCAACGTCTGGCCACAAGTATCATACCAGAGTTGCAATAAAACAAGAGGACGCTTTAGTCCCAGTACATTTACGTCTATTTTAACAGACTCCAAAAGGGATTTGTGACAGATCTAAACATTTTCTTACCTATGCATTTTGTAAATTTTTCTCAGAGATTTGGGATTACATCTTAGAACAGTTTCATTTGTATCCAAATAAATGAATAGGTCTGATCAAATCAAAAATGCTAAAGACCATAATCTTTGGTGAGATATATAATCTGGGACATTCAAGAAAAAAAGATATCTTCAATAACCACCTGAGGAATAAGTATAAACAAAAAATAAAGAGATAGGAATATCATTTTCTAATTTAATAACCGCAGATTCTGTTTTCTTAACTGAAAAATGTTACTGTACAATTACAGTAAGCTGCCTGGATGCAATGTTTCAAAGAGTAAACATTCAAAATAACTGCAAATATCACAAGCTAAGTGTTATCATTATGTAAGCATCTCAATGCAATGTGAGCCATTCCCACGACCTCTAGGATGTCCCTTAGCATTTGGTCTATATTTTTCCACAAATTCCAAATGCCTAATTCTATCTGTAGATAGACATTTACATTCGTGTGGTAAAGAAAAATCTCTTGTTCACCTAGGTCATATGATGCATCTTATGAAAAGAATCCCATAATTCTTATCCTTGGGTTAGAATGCAACTTGGAAAACAGATCCCGTATGTTCACCCCCACACATTTTATCATACTAGCAAACATACAAGTGAGTGCACTGGCTACTTGCAAAGCAAATCTTGACAGACGACATACGTATATCCTCAAATATGCCCCTCAAAACGAAATTATGACAATTATTCTGAGGAGCAAAACTGAGGGTGAAAATACAGAAACATAATTTGATAAGTTCTATTTATGAAATCTATAGTATGTCCACTGATATAGAGTTATAAGGATTAAACATCAATCATAAAAAACACTCTAATCTTATTACAATTTACAGCTCTTTGGAAAAATCTTCACAAGGAAGAACGCCGGCAAAAGCAGGCCTTCCAGGAAACCTCACATTCCAGACGTTCCACGGCGAGGCTCTAAGTGAATCCCGGGAACAGCAGCTGTCTTTTCCCTGTCTACTGCCCACAGTAAACGCAATACTCACTATTCAAACTGGGAAATTTGCTACACGGAATAATTTAAAAAAACTGGACAGACTGTTTATGCACCACATGAACACATTTGGAAAAAATTAACTGGAGGTACAGAAATGAGCCTCCTCCTGACGCTGGGTTTGCTTACTTTCATCAGGCATCATTCTACCTACTGTACAAACTTCCTGCCTCCCAAGCCAGCCCCCCAGGCCCCCTCACCTTGCAAGACAAGGCAGTCTATGGAGAGAGCATGGCAGCGAGTCCGAACCTCCAGGGGGCTGAGTGACCATCTCCAGGTCACCTGACACCTCAAAACCAATTTTTTAAAAAGATTATTTATTTATTTATTTGATAGAGAGAGCGCACACAAGCAGGGGAAGGGGCAGAGGGAGAGGGAGAAGCAGGCTCCCCGCTGAGCAAGGACCCCGATGCGGGGCTCGATTCCAGGACCCTGGGATCATGACCTGAGCTGAGGGCAGACGCTTAACTGACTGAGCCACCCAGGCGCCCCATAAAACCAACTTTATATAAAACAACAGGCTACCTTTAGCAAGATGGCTGTGACCACACCTAAGATGATTAATGTGGAAGTCCTCAATAAAAAAAAGTAACAGCTGATTAAGTATTCAGTGCATTGTCCTACACACCTATTATTTAACTAATTTAATCCTCTGAACAAGGTACTATTCATTCTATTTTCTGGATGAGGTTAAGTGGGGCAAAACGAAGTTATGCAACTGATTTCCAGCAGACAGGAGGTGCCGGGTCCGAGGGGGGGCCACAGGGGTGGTCCCAGTCGCTGAGCCACCTTAACGCACTGTGCCACGTAAGGGGGGCAAAGAAGAGGGACATGGCCTAAGCAAAAAAGAGCCTTTCAAAGCACAGCCACCTGCCTCCAGCCCAGGTCTCCAAGCTTTGATGTCCTCGGTCGCTGCCCACTCAGGCCTGCCTAGCTGAGATGGCCACAGACCGTACCTGACTTTGAATGACTGAGGGCAAACTGCCTGGTCTCCCAAAATTGAACTTTATGGGGGATGGCGGGAAACATACACACAGATATCAGAATTACCCATGTCTGCCATGAGAATCCAGTCGATACTCATTTAATACTTTTTGGCACACCTATGAATCAGGCGGCATCAGAGCATCAGAAAGACAAAGGCATCATTTTTGATGGTAGGTAAAAGGCTTTGGACCAATACTACAAATTTCTTCTTATCCTGAGCATGCACTTCCCTGGCCCGGGCAGGAGATCCTCCCAGATTTGTGCTAAAGCCTTTAGTGAGTTATCACTGAATTCTCCCGGGAATGATATTTACAACAAAGGCAGGGTGCCAAAGCAGAAGGCAAAATCTGGCTCAAATTTCCCTACAGCCAAAAGATAATTTCTAAAAATGTGCCTTGTCTCTACCTCTTGAAGTAAGAAAATGCTTTTTAGCAATTATTCTCCATAATCCTATTTTCCCATAAGGTTTTTATTCTAGTCTGCATCTCCTCATTTCTTCTGTCCAGTGCTTGCTGTTAGTAAATACTGTCAGTAATATCTCTTCTAAAAATGGGTCAGAATTTCCTTATGCTGGCTGAAAGGGTCCAACTCAAAACGGGTATCTAATCAGACCAAGATTGTGTCTTATGTGAAATGCCTCAGTGTAAAGCCTCCTACTTTTTGCACTCCCCAAAAACACTATTTTAACCTTTTCTGTCTGGAAACAATTTTAAAAATGCAGCACATCCGCCCTTCCCTTTCACTTACAACCACATTACAATTCTGATTACTTAGGAGTCAAAACAAAATGCAAATAAAAGCTAAAAGTAAAGGGATTTTAACAAAGAGGAAGGAAGGAAGGAAGGACGGAAGGGAGGGAGGGAGGAAGGAAGGAAGGAAGGAAGGAAAGGCTCAAGTCATTTTTGTATCAAAGAAAATCTAACTTTAAAAGAAAAATAATTTCCTTATACCAATTATTGTCAATGTTGCACTGCATTCTGAAAGAATGCTCACAAGCCTTATTCCTGTGCTCCGATCAGCTAATCTGCATCAGTGCTTGTGACAGAACACTTGCACTGTATTTTCTGTTGTTAACATAACTACAAGATAAATGCAAAAATAAAATAAAATAATTTTAAAGCATATACTACAAAATCTTAAAACTTGATCATTTAAATATATACTAGTCAAAATTGGTAAAAGTTAAGTTCGTCATCCCAAGGTTAATTCACCCACACAACACCCACATTGTATAATAAGGTATGTATTTAGTTGCCTACCTAGCAATCTAAAATAGAATATGTGAACAACAATGGCAAATTAAGTACTATGCTAAGGGAGAACCAGAGTCTCTGAGTACCCAGAACACACAATTGCCACTCAAACATTATATAACAATGAGAATTATTAACTTTTATGTTCTGTGTCCCCCAGATTTTATAATAATGCCTCAATAGTGCATCACATTTGTGCTGAATTTTACAGTTTACAAAGCACTTTCACATTCATTATTTCATCTTTATCCTGGCAAAATAGGGAGGGAGGGAGGGAGGGAGGGAAAGAGAGAAGGAAGCCTAAGGATAGTAAGAATCCCATTTTACAGAGTAGGGAAAACATTGGGAAATGCAGGGCCTTGCCTGGCATCCACAGCCCGTAGATGGAGGAGCAGACTACTCAACATTCAAAGTCAGGTCATTTGATTCCAAGCCTTATGATCTTTCACGAAGCTCTGACACCATTATAGCACGGACTTGCTGCTATATGACTTTTCATTCATGACCTTATTTGTACAACTGAGAACTCAGGGACTAATTTTATTTTTATAGGAAGCGGCACCTACGATAGTTCTCAACTCTGGTTAATGAAGACAAAAAACAGGGAAACATAAAGAACAATCTGCGCAGCATCAAATGAATCAAATGCACGCCTTTAAAATGCACGCTTGTCCCTTTTTTCCATTAGGACACAAGAAATGCAGACTTAATGTGAAATTTTTAGATCTTGCAAATGTTTTTAAATTGCCAAGAGATTTTCAAATCACAAAAATTCTGATGGCTTTTATTTACCAGAGTTTTTTAATCCTTTAAAAATTGTATGCTTTTCTGTTTCTGTATTATTATACATGTAATATTAAAGTTTTACACCGTTTTCAAATCACCAATCGTAATACGTTACTTACTCAGTAAATATATAATCATACAAGTACATCTATATTATTCTTGGTCTATAAAGGTGGTAGGAGAGTAAATCTACCCCAAGATGAGCCTCTTTGGCTTACTGATCATTCTAAACTGGTTATTTTTAAGAAACTGCAGCACAAGAAAAGTTCTGAAAACCAAGGAAAAGTTACCCTATTGTAAGAGATATTTACATGTATAAGGAAAATCTCCATTTGTAAGGGGGTCTCTCTCAGCACCAGGAAGAGGAGGATGACTTTAAATCTCTAGAAGGCAATGACTTAAATCTGTATAACAATCACACCCTTGTTTACTGTGCTTTTCCTGGTCACCTCCAGTATTGACTCCCCACCCCAACATCTCTGGTCTTTACCTGGAAGAGGTATTTTAGGTGACAGCTTTGGCCATTTGGGGGAGTAATTCGGTCTTCCTGGGTCTCTCCCAATGCAGACAGGAGGTATACATGTTATTAACTTTTCATTTTCTCCCGTTAATCTGTCTCATGTCAATTTGATTCTCAGACCATCTAGAAAAACCTTGAAGGGCAGAGGGAAGTTTTTTCCTCCCCAACAAGGTTTAAAAGTAAAACTTTCATGTTATTTATCAACTAATTGGATTGCCAAATTTAGATAAGCTTACTCCTGTAACTCCAAAATGGTAAGAAGAGCAGTTCATTACTTGAAATCAAGGAAAATGTAAAGAACACAAAAACACCAGTAAAAATTAAGGAGAACTTTCATGTAATCATCTGCACCTTCCTCTTAACTGCTAGTAACTGCTGTGGCTCGTCTCCACTGCCTGCCTTCTAAACCTTTTTGTTCAGAAGAACTGAAGCTACATCATATTCTCATGTCTGGAAGGAAGGCAGGCGTGCACAATAAAGTTTTGATAAACTATGCAAGGGTTTTGCCTAAGATACAGATTTAGATCACACAGAGCTTGTGTAAATAATAGTTTATACATTTGTTTATAAAAATTACTGATTGGGGGCCTGGGTGGCTCAGTTAAGAGTCTGCCTTCCACTCAAGTCATGATCTTGGGTCCTGGGATGGAGCCCTGCATGAGGCTCTCTGCTCAGAGGGGAGCCTACTTCTCCCTCTCCCTCTGCCTGCAGCTCCCCCTGCTTGTGCTCGCTCTCTCCTTCTCTCTCTGTCAAATAAATAAAATCTTAAAAAAAAATACTGATTAAAAGTAGTCTATAAGTTTGCCAGAAAATAATATAATTCACCCAGTAAGTACAGTAACTTTATATTGGCTGTTGCTTTGCCCTGCACCCTACCAGAAAATACTGAGAATGGCATACACACAAAATGACTATCACCCATCCAAGGTCACCACTCCAGTTACCACCTTCACACGGTCAGAAGGGGCGTCAACAAGCAGGGCTGTACTTCGTCCAGAGGCATGCCTACAGTTTGCACATGCAGGGCTCATAGCTTACCCACAAATGTGGTCATCTGCTTTGCCTGACCCGAGGAGATGGATGCCAACAAGCTGCTTAGGGGACAGAGGAGAGGCAAGCTTTTGTGAGCAGCATGTGGGCACCAGGCACAGGGTGACTGATGCTCATGTACCCACAGAGAAAAAAAAGAAAAAAAAAAAACTCTTAAAAGTTGGAAGATAAGCCAAACTGCATAGTTGTCTTAATTATGATCCAATTAAGTATTAACTATAGCAGCAAATAGAACTATAAGCCTCAAGAGTTCTTTAAAAGGCATTTCTATACTATAAAAGAACAATAATCCATGCTCAAAGACAGGAAAAATATAAGAAAGGGACCACACATTTTTGAAAGGTTTCTGTGTAAAATAACTAAAATCACTAGAAGTGAGTGTTTTAAAAGTTACACTTGAGTAATCTGGAAAACACTCTGGCCCCAGCAAGGCCAGATCAGAAGGCAAAGGGAGTCCACCACAGGTGATAATGCATAAGGGTAGTGTCTGCTCTCTCCCTCAGCCCACATCTCCTAGGGCACAGCCCACATCTCCCCAGGACTGCACCTCAGTGGGACCAAGGTCTTAGGTTCTGGGCCTTACTTTGCTTATGATTTGTCTTCTTTGGGCTGTCTTAAGAACGAAATGAGATCATGAATATAAAACAATTTAGAAAACGGATGCCAAGTGCAGCTCTCCATGGAACTGGCCAGCTCACTGTGCCCCCTGCACAGCAGCCCAGCAGCACCTGTCTCCTGGAGTCCCCCCCCCCCCCCCATTTCAGGGGCATGCCCTCCTGTGAACTGGGTTTCCTTTGTCATCTGTCAGGGAAGCCATCATAAACACATGTGTGTGCTTCCTCTGCCCCGTGTGGGGAACACAACATGCCGCTTTGACCCTGGGAAGGCAGCAAACCATGACACCTGAGCCCGGGGTCAGGTCCCCACACCTGCTGCTCCTGTACCAGAACACCTTCCCACCCACAACCCACTCTCCACCCACCAGCTACACTGGCTGACCAGGCTTTCCCTCCTCTGACTCGTCCTCAAGGAGCCCATCCCATAATTCCCAGACTGGTTCAGCCACTGGGTACACTCGGGTCTAGTAGGTTATATGTGCATAGGTGGCCTTGCCTGCCCGACCACAGGCTCACTGGGGCCTTAGATGCCACTAGCCATGCTCCACCGCTGCATCAACGACGAGAGCCCCCCCAAAGCATTCACTGGGGTGAAGTCTGCTCTACTGGGGGAGACAACTGCATGAACACAGAATTCTAAATAATAAGCATAAACCACTACAGATCTATCCAAGGAGAGTGCTCTGCAAAGTGGTGAACAGATGGTTGGATGGATCGATGGATGGATGGACGGGTGGATGGATAGATGGGTGGATAGATGGATGGGTGGATGGATGGATGGATGGATGGATGGACGGATGGACGGATGGAAGGATGGAGAGAAAGACAGATGGGTGGATGGATGGGTGCATAGATGGGTGCATGGATGGATGGATGGGTGGGTGGGTGGATGGATGGATACACAGTGGCTCTGCCGTTTGTAAACCTGGTGAAATACAGTCTGCCTCATCCACAGAAGCTCTCCTTGCTTTGCTCTGCCTTGATTCTCCCCCAGAGAAGAACCTTCTCAGATTGTGTCCTGGTTTAGTGCCCCACATTTACAACAAACCATGGTGAGATTCTGGGTAGGAAAGAGGGAAGTCTTTCTTCTTCTGGAAATGGGAGAGGAGCATGCATGAAAGGGAAAGCAGATAAGCAGAACTAGCAGACCTGTTGTCAGGCAGGCAGACGTTCTCAGGCAAATTCGGGCTTACAAGAGTTGATATGAACGCTGAAGACATATAAGTTGATTTCTCTAAAGTAATCTTTACCCAATGCACTCTTGAAAGTGGGCACACCAGTTTGAAGAGAACTGGTAAGGAATTCTCATTTCGAGAAATTCCATAAACCTGGAGTCTCCCCATTATCGCCCCTGAGCAGAGGGCATTCCCAGTCACCCTGCCTGCTGAGGTTATCCCTGGCCATCACACACATGAAGAGAGGCCCCCGTGGTTTCCCATCAGGCTTCTCCTTGAATGTAACCACACTATTCATTCATTACTCCACCGCATCACTATATGATGATGCACTGTAACAAGACGATATGTGATCATACATCACACGTACAGCACACGACACACTCGGTACACGAACACTGTCAGGGTCTTCCTAACGTATCTAAGTACTAAGTAAGGCTGCATTATCCAAGTCTTCACTAGGATCACTAATCAATACTTCAGGAAGAAAGGAAAGACACAAGTATGCATGTGACACAGGGATTTCTTGAGAAATTGGCCATTCTGAGCACTACACATCAACCTCTGTGCACATTAACCTACCTATCCACAAAAAAGGATGCAGCCATAGCATATCTCTGAGCCAGCTCAACATACATACAAAATTTAAAGCTTTCTGCCAAAAGAAAGTCCACATACATCCTCTGGTTCTCAGAGATGAGTGCATATTTATATGTGTGTCTCCTGATTTCTGCCTCATTCTTTGTAGTGACTTAGGACTACAAGATACAACAAAATGAAAATCACTGATACAAATTCTAGGTGGAAAGCCCCAAAATTCCTTTTTCATGAAAATGTTGCCCTTACAACTTCCCACTGAAGTGGAATTACTGGAAGCAGAATGCCCTGCCCCATACAAAATGGGCCACAACAGCAAAGATCCAGCAAGTCACACTGGTTTGAGGTGGGTGCCCCTGTTCCCAAACTATGAGCATGACCTCGGTGACCAGATACTCTTTCTATTGAAATACAGTGCCTTTAGAAAGACCCAAAAGGAGAAATTTGTGTTCATCAAGAATAATAATATTCTTCTAACACAAGGAGGGGCCAGCCAGCTTGAGCCAATGCCAGTTTTTATAAATAAAATTTCCTGAAATACAACAGCAAAGCTCATTCACATAGGTGCTGTGTTCTGCTCTAAGGTCAGAGATGAGTAGCTACAAGTATCCACAGCCCAGAGTATGAACTATGCACCATGTGGGCCTCTCCAGAGAAAGTGTGCCCTGTTCTAAGACAGACATTTTCATAGAATACGACTTAGCATTTATTTTAAAGTAGTCTCTTTATCATGAGGCTTATGCTTTCACCATACTGGTGAATAATTAACAGCACTGATTAGTAATTTAATCAGTTATTGCATATAATCTTCTGATTCAGAGAAATGTAATAATAACGATACTGTTTTACTAAACTAAACCCCATTTGTGCCAAATTTATAAGCAAAGCTACATTCCCTACGTAGTTTTAAAATATTATCTAGAATAATCACTTTTAAAAGCTGAGGACTAGGAACATCAAAATGTGGATCATTTGCATGCTCTCTGAATAGAATGTTCTGGTTTATTAACATTCTCTTTGAGTGTTCATCAGAAAACCTTTTCTGTTCTCAAATATTTTGCTAAAATCCTTTCCAAAACATGTTATGTCCACATCCCTGCCTTCCCATATAGCATACGAGAATATAAATTAACCGTTCTTTGATAATGAAACGCTGTACCTCTGGATAAGCATAACTTCACCTTGAGATATAGTATATACGTAGGACCGGCACAAATGTTTGGAATTATATTGATCTGAAGAAAAACCTTGGAACTTAAACAAAATAATACTTTTTAAAAAGTTAAACGCCTCCGACCCTAGAAATGGAATGAAGACCATAAATGTTGTCTACTCTGAGCGTTCTCTTGGCAGCAAAGGCCGCTGGTGTACCTGTCACATCCTCCCAGGCTGCTTCTGGTTGCTGCCCCAGCAGGGGGCTTGCTCCTGGGGAGGTGAGACTCACCTGAGGTGTCCACCTGCTATTTAGGCGCACACCTCCAGCCTCCCTACTTTCAGGGGACCCTGTGCGGCCCTCCAGCAAGAAGAGTCTGGAAGTACAGGGCTAGCACTCCTCAAAACAGCCCTCCCCAGTGAGGGAGGAGGCCAGGGGTAGAAGCTACTGCCCCCCTCCCCCAGCCAGGGTCTGGGAGGGAGTCCCTCCCAGGATCAAGCCCTCTCTGCCCACATCTCAATGTGAGTATCTCACCCTCTCCCTTCGGTTGAGTTTAACTCCTTTCCTGTGACCCTCACTTCACTGCCCCACTCCCTCCTACCGGAATCACCTCTCAAGCTCTGCTTTCAGGGGACACCAAACTAGGAAGCTGGAATTCTCCCAAGTCTCTCCTCAGGGAAACTGAGTAATGAAGAGAAGCACTGGAGCCAGAGGTCTGACCTTCGAGTGATTTCACTGACACGCAACCACACTCAAACGTGGCGAAACCCACAGGAGTCATCAACTGAGAGCTTGCGAAGTTCACTGACTTCAGCCCCAAACAACTACGAAACACGCCTACAACTTTCACAGATGCTTCCACTCGAGGACACTCCCTTTATAAGTTAGGGCAGTGAAGGAAGGCAAAAATCACCCAGCAAGCTAAGCAGCAGGTCAAAACCCAATATAGGAGCCTGCTGAAGTCTTCGGAAAACAGGCCAGACGGGCACAGGCTAGGGAGCAGTTCTGCCGCAGCACCAGGAATGGGGCCAGGAGCCCAGGAGCCAGACCTGGAGCCCGGGAGCTGGACCTGGAGCCGGGGAGCGGGACCTGGAGCCCGGGAGCAGGACCTGGAAGGCTGGGCTGCAGCCAGCCCCGGGCCACAAGCATGCTCACTGCAGACCCTGTAATGGAATCAGTTTCCTTTAAATATCAAAAACAGTATTTTAAGGATTTCTGAAAACTGCTTTATATTTTCTTTTGCCTTTTTAAAAAAATTTTATTTATTTGACAGAGAGAGAGCACATGGCAGGCAGAGGGAGAGGGAGAAGCAGACTCCTCGCTGAGTAGGGAGCCCGATGCAGGGCTCGATCCCAGGACCCTGGGACCATGACCTGAGCCCAAGGCAGACGCTTAACGACTGAGCCACCCAGGCGCCCCTGTCTTATTATAGTAAAAACCTAAGCTGAGCTTCTCATCCTTACTACAGACTCAAAACCAAAATATTACAGTGTAAAATTTTTGCAATTCAAGGATATCCCAAAGTATTATGACCTAAAAGAGATCTGCTGTTTCTCCTCTGGAGGAAAATTATTGAAGGGAAACGAACATCTACCAAGCACCCATTTTACAGAGAGGGAAGCTGGTGTTTTCTGAAACTAGGCAGAGTTGACATCTGAGTCCAAACTTAACTCCAAAATCCATGTTTCCAGGGCACCACACTGCTTCTTGGAACCCCTCACTCAATGTGTAGCACACTCCGTGAGGGATTCCTGTTCACCTCAGATACACAGATAGCAATCCTCGCGCTTCCCATGTCAAGGACAGACAGAAGAACTGGCTGTGTCAGTTTTGGTATCAGGACACACTCACCATCATCAAGGTGCCCAGAACAGAAGGAAGGAGCACTCACCATGGAGGCACCGTTGAATGCCTGTCTGGAATTTCTTTTAAGGTTTATGAATTATTACCTACTGAAAAGCAGAAGCCAATTCAATAATGTTTTTAAAACACGTACACGTCTGGGATGCCTGAGTGGCTCAGTCAGTTAAGCGTCTGCCTTCAGCTCAGGTAATGATCCCAGGGTCCTGGGATCCAGCCCCGCAGTGGGGCTCCCTGCTCCACGGGGAGCCTGCTTCTCCCCCTGTGTCTCCCTCGCCGCTTGTGTGCATGTGCCCCCCTCTCTCAAAACAAATAAAATCTTAGGAAAAAAAAAACATGTCCACTATATAGTATTAAAGAATTCCAAAATATCATAACAGATAAAAGTGTAATTCCTCAAATTATTGTTAAGTTTTAAATTAAAATAACATAACTCACTAATAGTTTTGTTTCAGATAAATGCAAACCAGATGTAGAATGTTTTTTAAAGGCGTTTAAAATGGAGACTCACGGGGGTGCCTGGCTGGCTCAGTCGGTAGAGCATGTGACTCTTGATCTGGGGGTTGTGAGTTTGGGCCCCACGCTGGGCGTAGAGGTTACTTAAAAATAAAAAATCTTTAAAAAAATAATAAAATAAAGTAAGATGTAGACTCAAAATTCACCCTCAAGGAGGTAATTGCTAATGGGCACATTCTGACCTTTCCTCAAGTTAGACTGAATTAAATTACAGAAGAAAAATGGAATACATATATAGGACTAAGACCACTCATGTAGTTAGTTAAGAATACAGACCAACAATCTACAGAATTCTACAGTAAATTAATAACTAGTTGCAAAGAAAAAAGCTAAACATACAAACCAAATCTGAGCTACAGTGTCCTCTGGACAACGGCCAGAGGCGTGCATTGCATCCTGAGGAGTCACACAGCTCACCTGAGTCCTTCCAGGGCCACCGGGCTTTCCCACCCCCCTCCAAGCAGCAGGGAGGCCCACGAGAAACATTCCTCTTTAGTCAGGACGAGTGAGTGTGAACAATTCGGAGACACAAGAGAAGAGAGGTCACATCTGTTGGGGGTGCCGAGGCTGCATGAATGGGGAAAATGCCTGTAACAGCCACTCCAAAATTCCCCTAAATGGAACAATTCTAATGACAATCACTTTTTTTTTAAGTTCTTTCTCTTTCCAAAAATTCTTCCTTTTTGTTTTCAACACATTGTCCTTTAATTCCTTGCCAAGAAAGTGGAATTGCTCTAAGACTCCAGCCATTTCCTGGTATCAGTGCTTCCAGGGACTGTACTTCCTGCAACCCTAAAGAAACACCTCTGCCAGCCAAGTGGATGCTTCTGGCGGCCTAGCCTCGATCTCCCTGCCCCCTGTAGAGGTCCCCGCGCGGGCCGCCATGCTGCCCTCCCACGGAAGGCCGTCTCCCGGGGCTCACTCAGTCAAGGCACTGACGACAGCGAACGTGCTCTGGCACTTTGTTCAAGGCTCTCTCGTCGACGCTCGACGTACCCCATCTCGTGTCATCCTCACCAGTCCTGCGACTGGGAAATCAGCACTCCAACGCAGGCCTGTCTTACTCACCGAGCACCATGTTGGTCTGCGGCCCTAGGAGACACAGACCCATTTCTCAACCCATCAGACCACCTGCTGTTTCTTACCGCCAAGCTGCCAATCCCCAGGCACAAGGGAAGACGGCGAAGAGCCCACACTGTGTCAATAAAGAACAAAATGAACAAGAGTCAACTCCTGGCACCTCTTTCCACACACATAGCTCTTCTCGGAGACGTATTTCCACCTAGTCATGGCTTCTGTCAACAGTTTGGGTCGTCCTAAACCCCAGGACTGAATCCCTCACTGTGTTGGCAGTACGAGGTACTTCCCAGCAGACTGCACCCCGGATACGAGGAGTCATAGCACTTCCGACTCTCCAAGATTTGCGAGGATACCTTGATAATGTTCCAACACAAAACAAAAAGAATCAAAAAGTCACTCAGAAAAAAAATGAGATTTCCTCACAGAAACAGAACAGTTATGAAGCACTTAATTGAACTGCAGCACTAACATTAATCAGGAGCACCTTTAACATAAAGACTTCCCCAGCATCCTGACCAGGCCCTGAAGGCATCTGCGGGGCTCACCCTCCCACTCCTCTCCCCCATCCCCATGGGGGGCAGGGGCCAGCAAGAGTCCTCGGGGCTTTCCTTGAACACCCAGGCTACTATGGAAAAATAGTGCCTTCAAGAAAGAGGCCCAAATAAGTGCAAGCCGACAACTGGTACATCCCCAAGGCCTAGGGCGTGTGACAGGTGAAGACCCCAGAAGCACGAATCTAGGGTCAAAGAAGTTTGTTAGGGTGGAAGGCTGACATTTGAGGTTAGGAAAGGGTTTTCACAAAATCCAGTAACTAGGAAGGAAGTAGCAGCTAAAATAAAACCAATGGCTGGACTAGGAGGAAATAATATTAAGTGATAAGACAAAGAAAATGTCAGGGGTATAAAGCAGAACACAGGAAAATAGGCAGGGCTGATACCCAAACCAGGGAGGAAGGAAGAAACCCACTTGGAGACTTAGAGAAACAGTGAGTATTAACTTTAAACCCAAAATAAAATCAGGGAAGAGATCAAATATGAGGATCTGAGGAATTCAGTGCTTCCACAAAGGCCCAGCCAGAGGAGAGGTCTCCAAGGTCAAGGACCATCTTCCGTCTGGTCTGCCCAGAGCAGCTCCCACACCAGCCCTGGGAATGTCTGCCCAGGGATGAATGAATGCATAAGTTCCCACTGTCCCTGCCCTAAATGAAAAGTCACATCACTGCAACACTGGAGTAAATTATAATAAGCTGCTGTGGCCCCTGCAGATGGTGCTGACAAGACCCCTTGGGGCTCCGTTTCCACTCAGCTGAGGAATGCTAGAATGTAAAGCCCACGTTTTCACAGCGAAGACACTCCGTTTCTTGCCAAAATGTAGTGATTTCTACCAGCTGAAGCTGGCTGGGCAGCTCTCCAACGGTTTAAACAATACTTCATATCTTAAATGTGAACCATAGACTGTTTCAGAGTCAGAAGTTACATTAAAATAGAAGTGTTTTTCTCCCCACCCCTTTCAAATCGGTGAGTGACGCTGAAAAGGAACTGATAAGATAAGCATGAGAGGTACGGATGCATGTGATTTTTTTTTTTTTTTTTAATATTCATGGTTTGACATTTTGGGATCTTGTGTAGAAGTAAGTGGGAGGCTACCTCGGGTCTGAAAAATCAAACTATGATCTCAATAGGAAGATGATAAAAAACACAACAACAAGGAAAGATCTCCTCAACCACAGAGCAGGTGACAAATAGTTAAATGGCATTTCAGTAAATTGTCGTTTGGAAATTTAATTTTCGAATAGGTAAATTATGTTATTCAAAACTCAACACGTATAAAAAGGATGTATCGGAGTCTCTCTACAACTCTTGCTCCCCGTCCCCACCCATGCCACAGAGCAGGACTGGTCAATGCTTTTCCGAGTTCCTGCCCGGTTTCCACATGCCAGTACAAACAAATACAAGTATACACGTATATTGTCCTTTCTAACACAAGAATGTGTGCATACTGCTTTACATTTTCCTTTCTTCACACAGCAAGGTACCTGGAAGATCCTTCGTGCATTTGGATCACTGCTGCAAATTTTATTTAGCCAGACCCCTGTGGCTCGACCTTTACATGGTTTTCAATGCTCTCTTTCAAACGATGCTGTAATATTTTAATACCTCGCTAAATCACTTTGCCTATGTGTGAGTGTATCTGAATGATAAATTCCCAGAAGGAGAATGATTGCTTCATTGGGTACATGCATTTTTAATACTGATCAATACTGCCAAATTGCCTGCTTCAAAGGTTGGACCAATTGATACTCCCAGCAGGAATGTACGGGAATACCTTTTTCCTCCCAGACTTGTCAGTGGTGTAGCAAGTTTGTTAATCTTTGCAAATTTGACAGGTGAAAATGCTACCTTGGTGTTACTTTAAATTGTGTTTATTTTATCATGAATGAGGTTGAGATTCTTTCCCCCCGCTTTTTTTTTTTTTACATAGCCGTTCACTTATTTTTCTAGGAACTATCTGTTCATTTCCTTTGACTATTTTTTATTAGGTTCTTTGACTTAACCATTTTCAGGAGCTCTGTTTGTACCAGGACGGTGAGCCCTAGCTGTGATAGGAGCAGTCAGTGCTTCCTTCTAGGGAGGATGGTCGAGAACTACAAGAAATCTTACGCTGGCGGAAGCTGAATGGCCACAGGCAGAAAGACTAGGGGCTCCCGCACAGCAGCTTTCCAGGAATCTGGTAGGACTTAACTTATGGTACTGAGGGTCATAAAAAGTCTGTTACTGTAGATTCACGCATCAGTCTTTTCTTTGACTATTTCTGGATTCTGGATTTTGAGTCACACTGAAGGGGTCTCCCCCCATTCCAAGGCTAGGAAGGAATCACCTCACTTTTCTTTTTATGTTTGCTTAAAAAAAAAAAAACTATTCAAACATATGATCCATTTGGAATCTCTTCTGGAGGTGCAGTAAGAGGTATGATCTAATCTTGTTTTTGTCTACATGACTTCCTAGTTGTCCCCAAATCATTTTATTCAATAGTCTATTTTTACCCCTAGAAAAGACAACACTTTTAAAATATTCTAAATTCCTTTATGTGTCTGGGTCTGTTTTAAGACTTTTCTATTCTGTTGCATTGGTTTATCTATTCACATGCCAGGACCACACTGTTTTTTTTTTTTTTTTTTTTAAAAATTTTTTTTTTTTTTTTTTTTTTTTTTTTTTTGGAGTTCGTGCGTTAGAGTAACAGCATGAGAGAGGAGAGGGTCAGAGGGAGAAGCAGGCTCCCCGCTGAGCCGGGAGCCCGATGTGGGACCCGATCCCAGGACCCTGGGATCATGACCTGAGCCGAAGGCAGTCGCTTAACCAACTGAGCCACCCAGGCGCCCAGGACCACACTGTTTTAATTGCTGAGGTTTTATAACGAAGTCTTTCCTTAATCTGCCTTAAAATAATTGGATATGTTTAATCATGAGACACAACGAGTATTCTCCTAAAAAGGCATGATGACTGATGAGACAAGAATGTTTGAAGAGTAAACTGCTGGTCTTGGGACAAAAAGAAAATCTGAAAATAGATATAATCCTGACAGTAGTGATAAAATACATAATTACCAAATCTAGGAAGCCATAGTAATCAAGCCTTGTGGATATCATTTTAAATGTTTATTTTGGGAGCTGCTAAAACTATAATGCAGAAACATAATTATATCATGTACGAATAGTTTCAATTTGAATTCCACATACTCATGATGCTTTTTTCCAGCAGTGACCTGCTCTTCATGCAAAACTGCTTCTTACACAGTACTTACCAACTTTTGAAAGTCCAAAATATGTTCGCATTTTTATAAATAATTCATGATGTGGACACACAGCACTGTTTCAATACCTCATAAGCAAAGCTTTCTCTTTGCGACTGCAGAAAATGTTTTTGTCAAAGTAAAAAGCTTTTTATCACTGCCTCAGGAAATAAAAGAGGCACCCCAAATGCTCTAAGCACATCTCTCCCTCCTTCCCTTCAGCTGGTGGTGCTTGCCCCACGCTGAGCTCCACACCCCTGCAGCTGTGCGCCCAGACATACTGCGTTCTCGGTAACTCAGAAGCCCTGGTCATTGGTGTCAAACAGTGTTTTTGGAGTACATGCGAAAAAAAAAAGAATCAAATGATGTTTCAAGTTATGCTAAAATTCAAGCACCACGTTACTTATTTCATTATTGCCTTCCTTTTGGGAAGGCTAATATTCTTAGAGGACCATTTTGATCATATTCGCCCACCTACACACCTTCGCTTCCTTATTCATTAGACTTATTGTCTAATTGCTTGGCAATGTGCTAGGCACTGAGGTTAAGAAAATGAATGAAACATGCTTCCTGCCCACGGGAAGGAAGGGAGACAGTACCAGCCCCAGGCACCGCGGGGACGCGATGCGGGGACGGTGAGCAAGCCCAGGGAAAAGGAGGGAATTCCCCGAGGCCAGCGGATGGCAGCTGGAAGGAAAGGACCCCATCGGAGGGGACAGGCTGACGGGGGGCGGAAGTTCTCCAACCAGGCGCAGTTTGGCACCGGAGGAAGTGGAGGGGAGATGAGGCGGCAGACGGGGGGAGTCCCTGCGCCGAGAGCTTCGTCCCAGGTCACCGATGTCATTAAAGAGTGTTCTCCCTCTTTGCACCCCTCTTCAACCGTCACTGCTCAAAGGTGTCTTAATTGCCCTTGATCTTGTCTGTACCCACCCCCGCCCCGAGGCAGCAGCTCCTCGAAGGAGGTCTGTGGACATGGCTGTTGCCAGCGGGCAGGGCAGCAACTGGAACCCAGATGCCGGACGAACACGTGCCTGTCACCTGACCCAACGGCACTGTGCTTGGCCCCCCCGCCCTCCGCAGGAGGCACCCGGGATGGCCTCCCCAGGAGACTCCACAGTCTTTCCTCCCCGCGCACACCGCCTGTCCCTCCCGCTTCCCTTCGGCGTGAAGCGCTGGCCGCCGGACCCCTCTGCGCTCGCGCATCAGGGCCTGTCCCGAGAGCTGCAGCGCCCGCCCCTCCCGCGTCGGGGTGCGGGACACTTGCGGAGGCGGGGAGCGCGCACTCACGCCGGCCACGCTCTGCGCACGCGTGCCGGCCTCCCAGGACCTGCCCTCCGAGCAGCTCTCGGTCACTCCCGTCACTGGTCACCGGCCGGGCCGTCCGGTCACCGACCCACCTGCGCGGGGCAGGGCCCCCTGCGGCCTGGCCCTGCACCCCGACTCTGCTCACTGCGGGGCGGGGGGCGCTCCCGTCAGTTCCCCACCCTCCCACGGCGCCCCTCCCTGCGCCCGAAGCCCCCCAGCCCCCACACCGGCCTGCCACAGCTCTCCCTGCAGAGGGCCCCCTTCCAGCGTCCCGGCTTCCTTCCTCCATCTTCTCGAAGGCTTGCTCTGCTCTCTTTCTCCTTTCTCCCTCCTCCTCGGCAAGTAACCTTCCCAGGTCCGTCCCACGTGGGGAGAAGCCAGCTCCCACCGCCTGCGGCCTGCGGCGGACGCCCTGGGGCTCTCACCTTTCCCGCCCGGCCCTCGGGGCTGCACGGGCCTGTGCATTGCTCTCCGCTGACTCTTCGCCCACGGACAACGGGTCTGCATCCCCGCCGCCGCACTCGGAATCCCCGGGCGGGGCCCTGACGGACCTGGCTCTGCTGACTTACTTGATGTCCGGGGCAGGTGGCTCCTTCGGCGCTGCGGCGCCCCCCCCCGATTCCAGGGCACCTTCTGTTCCATTTGGCCTCCTCTCCCGCTCACTCCTCCTCTGGGTTCTCCATGGTTCTTCGGCTCCTGTCACCCAGCCTGTCTCTCCTGCTCCCGCGGGTCACGGCAGGTTTCCATGCAGAGCCGCGGCTTCTGCTGCTACCGAGGAGTTAACAAAGCCTCGTCTCCCCCCCTTCCCTCGGCGGCTGCCCAGAGAGCCCCCCTGTCATCCCACACCCCGTGCGGGGGCAGCCACTGCAGCGCGCAGCTGTGTGCCCGCGGCTCCACGAGGCTGCGCTGGGGGCCCGCGGCGCACGGGGGTCCTGGGCACACGAAGGACAGCCCGACACTGCGAAGGCGGCGATTACTCCCGGCTCGGCAGCCCTGCTCTATGCACCCTCCGACTGCCGGACTTGACTCATCCAGCTGCCTTCTGAACACCTCCACGAAGCCGGGCGGTGGCTGCCAGACACAACACCGGCTCCCTGCCCGCTCCCGGTGGGCCCCTTCCCAGGCTTCCCCTTCACACAGTCGGGCAGGTGCCCCACTGCTCCACTGAAGCCCAGGCACCACTCTTGCCCCCTCCGCCTTCCCTTACCCACACACCCAATCCACCCGCACGTGTTGCATTCTCTGCCTCCAAACTCCTCCTGAAGCCACAGTTCATTGCCATGCCGGTCACCCGTCCCTTGTCCTCCCTACCACAGTGGCCGCCATACACGCCGTCTCCACGACAGCCCCTGCATTCATTCACCGAACTGCAGCCAGGAGGTTCTTGGACCACAAAGCACATAATCCCCACTAGTTTAAAACCTTCCAGTAGCTTCCCCTTGCTCACGCAGTAACATGCAATTTCCCCCCAACTTACAAAGCCCCAACCTGGCCCGTTTGCTCTGTGGGCTTCACTCCACACCACCGCTCTGGTCTGTACCCCGGTTCTGGCAACAGGTGCCCTCATTCTGTCCCCCAACCTGAGACTCCTTCTGCCTGGGCCACATGGGCCATTCAGACCCCGGGCGAACTTCCCCTACACAGAGAAACCCTCACAGACCACCCAAACTAAAGGAGCTGTCCCCGTCAACTCTCGAGTTTAACTCCAGGTACAGCTCCTGTGGCCTTGATGGGTTTTTTTTTTCGTTGGTATGCTTGACTGGTTCACGTCTACACCACAGAATGCAGGCACCATACAATCAGAAATCCCCATACCAACAACAGTGCTGACCAAAGAGGTGCCAATTCCAGTATTTCCTGGTCTTTTATCCTTTTCTCTGGACAAGGAACCACTACGACCTCCACCAGCTCTACAGACACACACACAAACACACACACACCTTCCAGGCCCGAAACTAAGGAGCCATCGGACCCCTGCCTTATCCAGTCACCCAGTCCTATTAATACCACCTGCTCCCTATGGCTTCTGTCTCCCCTACTTCTCAGTGCATGCTCCCCATCTGGGTTCAGCCTCCCACGCGTCCTCACCTGGCAGATTACGCTGCCCCTGGCCACACACAGCCCAGCACCCCCTCGGAAGGCGGTGGTCTTCCAGCCTCTCTACCTCACCTCCCTGTGTGTAGTCCTTCAGACGGGTTCACACTAACGAGTAACCAGGAGATCCTGAGCGTTAGCCCAAGAGAAGCCTCTCTCCTCACCACCCCCTCCCCACGCCTCACCGCAGCAGCCTCTGGCTCTGCCTTCAGCCAGCAGGGCCTCCCCGAGGCTTCGCTCCCCCACGCTTGGACAGGAAGAACCCCTCCACCTCAAGACTCCTACTGGCTCCTCTGTGAGATCCTTCCAGGGCCCGCCAATCAGCTGGTGCTCAGTCTCCTGGCCCTAGGGCACCCCATACTGCCTCTGTGAGGGACTGTGTCCGCAAACTGTCTGCCTCACCTGCTAGCTGTGGGCTCTAGGGGCGCGGACCCTGTGCCCCCCACGGTTGGACCCTGTGTCCCCCACGGTTGGACCCTGTCTCCC